>NW_022986487.1:0-38757 GCF_902500255.1 Thalassophryne amazonica
CAAACACAGAAAATAACACCGACCCAAACACAGAATGTAACACAGAAAATAACACAGACCCAAACACAGAAAATAACACAGAAAATAACACAGACCCAAACACAGAACATAACACAGAAAATAACACAGACCCAAACACAGAACATAACACAGTAAATAACACAGACCCAAACACAGAAAATAACACCGACCCAAACACAGAATGTAACACAGAAAATAACACAGACCCAAACACAGAAAATAACACAGAAAATAACATAGACCCAAACACAGAACATAACACAGAAAATAACACAGACCCAAACACAGAAAATAACACCGACCCAAACACAGAATGTAACACAGAAAATAACACAGACCCAAACACAGAAAATAACACCGACCCAAACACAGAACATAACACAGAAAATAACACAGACCCAAACACAGAAAATAACACCGACCCAAACACAGAACATAACACAGTAAATAACACAGACCCAAACACAGAACATAACACAGTAAATAACACAGACCCAAACACAGAACATAACACAGAAAATAACATAGACCCAAACACAGAACATAACACAGAAAATAACACAGACCCAAACACAGAAAATAACACCGACCCAAACACAGAATGTAACACAGACCCAAACACAGAAAATAACAGACCCAAACACAGAATGTAACACAGACCCAAACACAGAAAATAACAGACCCAAACACAGACCCAAACACAGAACATAACACCGACCCAAACACAGAACATAACACCGACCCGAACACAACACAGACCCAAACACAGAATATAACACAGACCCAAACACAGAATATAACACAGACCCAAACACAGAACACAACACAGACCCAAACACAGAACACAACACAGAACCAAACACAGAATATAACACAGACCCAAACACAGAACATAACACAGACCCAAACACAGAACATAACACAGACCCAAACACAGAACATAACACAGACCCAAACACAGAACACAACACAGACCCAAACACAGAACACAACACAGACCCAAACACAGAACACAACACAGACCCAAACACAGAACATAACACAGACCCAGGCCAATCAGGATTCAGGTCAGCCAAAGGTTTTCACTGAAACCAAGAAACCTGTGTGCATGAGGGTAAACCAGCAGGATAACAGTAGTGGCCATAAATGTCAGCAAGGACCTCTGTCAGCATACTTGATGTGTTCTCGATCATCTGCTGTCTCCTCTTCCAGGTGATTCGACTGGCAGACTGCATCCGTGTGTCTGAGGTAGAGATTGATGGCTGCCCCAAAGACACGGGACCCTTCCTGGTGGAAACCACTGACAAGATCTACGTGTTTGCTGTGGACAGACACCAGCTGGACGACTGGACCCAGAAACTATGCGAGATCGCATTTCCGGTACGTACCTGCGCACGGAAACCACAGATCAATCACCTGAGAAATTATGAAATACTCTGATTGGGAATGAGTCACACCCTGTGACAGACTAGTGTCCTGCCCAGGGTGTGCCCACCTCATGCCCTGTGACTGCTGGGACAGGCTCCAGCCCCTGATACAGAAAATGGATGGAAATGAATCACTGAGGCCATTTTCAGGAAAACTCAGCTTTAGTTCGGACATATATCAGCTTCTTCAAGTGGAGGCACTTTGGGGGGTGATGGGGGCAGACTAAAAACTCTGAGACACTGAGGTAGTTTCTTCATTCAGGACCCCCAAACCTGAAGCAACACAGGAACCCGTCCTTCTGGTTATGGGTCCATGAGGGAGAGCAAAGAGGTGGATCAGGTCTGATGAAGGAGCTGAGTCAGAAGGCGAAGTTCTCAGTCCGGACGTCCAAACCGTGTCTGCGGGGGGGGGGGGGGTGTGACCCTGAGCACCCCCCGCCCCCAGGAAATTAAAAGAACAAAGTTTGACTTGCTGCTTCTTCATGTTGTTTTGCTGCTTTTCTGTTTATTTCTCAGCAAAATGATGAAGCAGCTTCAAGTGTTAAATGCACAGCAGACATATTTACATTAGAATGAACAAAAATATGCTCACAAAAAAATAACAGTAAACTGAAAAAGAAAATTGCAGAAAAAAATATAGCCAATAAAAATAATTAGGCAGCATCTTGCCGCACAGCTGGTTCTGAGCACAACACCTCATCCACATCACAGGCAGGATCTTCTGCTGCCAGACATCGAGGGAAGAAGCACCTTGAGTGTCTTATCCATCCCTGAATCACACCCACATCAGTTTCATCACACGTCTCTTCCATAACCTGCACTAAAGGAACATGCACATCGGGCTGCCGGTCAAATACCTTCCACCGCCGTGCAGAAAACAACTCTTCTATAGGCATCACAAATGGTGAGTATGGTGGTTGCACAAGAAACGGTGGGTGGTCAGCAAACCAAGTTTGGACTGGGGCTGCACGATGAAAGCTCACGTAGTGGTTTCTTTGATGGTCTGCATCATTCATACGCTCTGGTGGTATGAGAATGATCTGGAGTCTGTCCAGAAATGTAAGAATATGGGCTGTGCTGTATGGTCCAAGATTGGCATAACGGTGGAAGACACCATGTGTATTGGAGATGGCAGCGCACATTGTGATCTTCCCACCATGTTGGTCAGGAACATCTATAATGGCCAATGATGGTTCTTCCCTTCTTCTGGTCTTTGCCTGGTTGAGGTCAGCCTCATCTATGAAGATGAGCTCATGTGGGATTGCATGAGCCTCCATTTCCAGTAGTCCCTGAAAACGAACAAAAAGTCAACATGGTGTTATCCAGTAGACATGTTGAAAACATGTTGTGTGTACTGCAGTCAGTATTGTACTTACATCCACATGTGCACGTCTGAGCTCTTTGTTTCTGTGAGAGTTTCTCTCAAAAGGCACCTTATAAAGTTGTTTCAGTCTGATTTGGTTTGAGAATGTGAGTCGATGTGGACAGACGGACTTGCTGAATGTTGTTGAAGATGATGTTGTCTTGGATGATGTGGCTTTGAATTTCACATAATCTGATTTCATTCTTATCCAAAAGTGGCAGCTTCCTGGACCCCAGTGAACATTTGGTCCCTTTCTCCACCACGGTTGCATCTCTCAGTCCTTTAGAAAAACAAAAAAAAGACAAACATCTAGGTCTTGGACGATGCGGCCTAAAGATTTTTCCCCACAGTGGAGTAAATTGTACAGTTAGTGTGTGACATCAGCCATTCATGAAGTAAACAGGTGTCACCCAGCTGATACACTATGACATGGGCTGGACCACATAGTGTGAAAGAAACGTTGGTTCCATCCTGTTGGCTCTGTCTCTGTCTCTGTCTTCCTCTGTCTCTGTCTCTGTCTCTATCTCTGGATCTGTCTCTGTCTCTGTCTCTGTCCCTGCCTCCATGCTTCCAACATTCTGAAAATGGCTTAACTGAGGCCTTTTTGTATCTGGCTGACTGGTGTTCAGTTTTGTAAGCAAGTATTTTCTGGTGTGTGTTTAAGTATTTTCAATTACCCAGTGCGTTTTATATTTTGAACAGATGTGTTTTCCCAAAGAAAATGTAAGATTTCAATTTTAAACAAAGTGTTTTATGTAGAAAATAGTGTGGACAAAAACTTTAACTTCATACATAATTTGTGCTGTAATGTAATCGACCAAGTCCCAGAATTTTAGAATATGTAAACAAGCAAACAATGGATTTGTTGGCTCACAATATGATTTGTTACAAATAATTCTTATAGCTTCTTTTGCAACAGAAATATTGGATTAGTATTTCCCCTTACTTCAAAGCAGTAGGTCGTATATGGAACGAGCAATGAAAGAGATAAAATAGTTAATCAGTGTTGGGGAAATTAAATCTTGCAAAATTGCAAAGGCTTTTGACATTTTAGATGTAACAAAATTGTTTTCCAGCTCAGTTTATCATCAATAACAACACCAAGAAATTTTGTATCAGTTACTGTTTCAATTTCGATATCATTTAATGATAAATTTCTGCAGCATTTCATTTGAGAGTTGTTGTCTTCTTTGGCCATGAACTCCTCTACCAGCTCCCTCCCGACCTCTCACTTTTCCTCTTCCTCTCTCTGCAGCGTCTTCCGTTGTTGTAAAAGAAAGAGGTCTCACCTGTGCTCTTTATGTGGTGCTTATTTCCTGATTGAAGTCTTAACAGGTGGAACCTATCTTGGCCAATCAGCTCATGTTGTGTCATTTTGAATGACAGTGTTTTGAAATTGCAAACATGACTTTATGTCAGATTGTTGTGTCTTATGCAGAGAACCATGTTCAGTCCATTTAAAAAGTGCAGAATGTGTGTAGAGCAGAAACTGTGGTTTGGAGACTTGAGAGGAGGTTCTTTCTCTGTGTGTCAGTTAAAATATCTGTGCTCTGGATGTCATTTTAGTGTTAGTGACTGGAAACAACTGTAAAAATGTCAATAAGATGGAAAGTGACAGGAGGTGAGAAAAAAACAGTTGGGGAAAAAACATTATTACATCAGTTTTAATATTTAACTTTCATTTGTCCTTTAAATGTTGACAGAATAAAAGTTCATTTAAACTTTGCATGACAACATTTTTTGTCAGCTGAATAAACTTCATGATTTTAAAAAAATTATCTGTAGATAGATGTCTTTATTGTCATTAACTCAGCCACATGGGGTGTGCAGCCAGTACATTCTGAGTGCTGGTCCCAAGCCCGGATAAATGAGGAGGGTTGCGTCAGGAAGGGCATCCGGCGTAAAACAAGCCAACCGAACTATGCAGACTCAGAATCGAATTCCCATACCGGCTCGGTCGCGGCCCGGGTTAACAACGTCCGCCACCGGTGCTATTACCCAACAGGGTGCCGGTGGAAATTAATTGGGCTACTGCTGGGCGAAGACGACGAAGAAGAGGAGGAAAACGTTGCCACGAACAGCGGGAGAAGAAGAAAACTAGAAGGGTGGAAATGAGAGTGGGGACTTTGCATGTTGGTAGTATGACTGGTAAAGGGAGAGAGCTGGCTGATATGATGGAGAGGAGAAAGGTAGACATATTGTGTGTGCAAGAGACCAAGTGGAAGGGAAGTAAGAGCAGGAGCATCGGCAGTGGGTACAAGTTGTTGTACCATGGTGAGGACAGGAAGAGAAATGGTGTTGGGGTCATTTTAAAGGAAGAGTATGTTAAAAGTGTGTTGGAGGTTAAGTGAGTGTCTGACAGGGTGATGAGTGTGAAGTTGGAAATTGAAGGGGTGATGATGAATATCATCAGTGCATATGCCCCACAGGTTGGTTGTGAGATGAAGGAGAAAGAAGATTTCTGGAGTGTGTTAGATGAGGTGGTGGAGAGTGTGCCCAAGCATGAAAGAGTGGTGATAGGAGCAGACTTCAATGGGCATGTTGGTGAAGGGAACAGAGGTGATGAGGAAGTAAAGGGTAGATATGGTATCAAGGATAGGAATGGGGAAGGACAGATGGTAGTTGATTCTGCAAAAAGGATGGAAATGGCTGTGGTGAATACCTACTTTAAGAAAAGGGAGGAGCACAGGGTGACATATAAGAGTGGAGGAAGGTGCACACAGGTGGACTACATTCTTTATAGGAGATGCAAGCTAAAAGAAATCACAGACTGTAAGGTGGTAGCAGGAGAGAGTGTCACTAGACAGCATAGGATGGTTGTTTGTAGGATGACTTAAGAGGTAAAGAAGAAGAAGAGAGTGAGAGCTCAACAAAGGATCAGATGGTGGAAGCTGAAGGAGGAAGACTGTTGTGTGAAATTTAGCGAGCAGGTGAGAGAAGCACTGGTTGGAGGGGAAGCAATTTTGGACAACTGGAAAAGTACTGCAGATGTGGTGAGGGAGACAGCTAGGACAGTACTGGGTATGACATCTGGACAGTGGAAGGAAGACAAGGAGACTTGGTGGTGGAATGAAGAGGTCCAGGAAAGCATAGGAGAAAGATGTTGGCGAAAAAGTTTTGGGATAGTCGGAGAGATGAAGAAAGTAGACAGGAATAGAAGGAGATGCGGTGTAAGGCGAAAAGAGAAGTGACAAAAGCAAAGGAAAAGGCATATTGCGAGCTGTACAAGAAGTTGAATAGTAAGGAAGGAGAAAAGGACTTGTACCGACTGGCCAGACAAAGGGACAGAGCTGGAAAGGATGTGCAGCAGGTTAGGGTGGTAAAAGATGCACATGGTAATGTGCTGACAAGTGAGGAGTGTGTGCTGAGAAGGTGGAGGGAATATTTTGAAGAGCTGATGAATAAAGAAAATGAGCAAGAGAAAAGGCTGGATGATGTGGTGAGAGTAAATCAGGAAGTACAAGAGATTAACAAGGAAGAAGTGAGGGCTGCTATGAAGAGCATGAAGAGTGGAAAGGCAGTTGGTCCAGATGACATTCCAATGGAGGCATGGAAATGTCTAGGAGAGATGGCAGTAGAGTTTCTAACCAGATTGTTTAATAAAATCTTGGAAAGTGAGAGCATGCCTGAGGAGTGGAGACGAAGTGTGCTGGTTCCTATTTTCAAGAACAAGGGTGATGTGCAGAGCTGCAGTAACTACAGAGGCATAAAGCTGATCAGCCACAGCATGAAGTTATGGGGAAGAGTAGTAGAAGCTAGGCTTAGAAAACAGGTGAAGATCTGTGAGCAGTAACATGGTTTCATGTCGAGAAAGAGCACTACAGATGCAATGTTTGCTCTGAGAATACTGTTGGAAAAGTACAGAGAAGGACAGGAAGAGTTACACTGTGTGTTTGTGGACTTAGAAAAAGCTTTTGATAGGGTGCCAAGAGAAGAGTTGTGGCATTGTATGAGGAAGTCTGGAGTAGCAGAGAAGTATGTTAGGGTAGTGCAGGACATGTACAAGAATAGTGTGACAGCGGTGAGATGCGCAGTCGGAATGACAGACTCATTCAAGATGGAGGTGGGATTACACCAAGGATCAGCTCTGAGTCCTTTCTTGTTTACAGTGGTGATGGACAGGTTGACAGATGAGATCAGACAGGAGTCCCCATGGACTATGATGTTTGCAGATGACATTGTGATCTGTAGTGAGAGTAGAGAGCAAGTTGAGTCTAGTCTGGAGAAGTGGAGATATGCTTTGGAGAGAAGGAGAATGAAAGTCAGTAGAAGCAAGACTGAGTACATGTGTGAACGAGAGGGAGCCCAGTGGAATAGTGCAGTTACAAGGAGTAGAAGTGGTGAAAGTAGATAAGTTTAAATATTTGGGGTCAACTGTTCAGCGTAATGGAGAGTGTGGTAGAGAGGTGAAGAAGAGAGTGCAGGCAGGGTGGAGTGGGTGGAGAAAGGTGGCAGGAGTGATTTGTGACCGAAGAATATCAGCAAGAGTGAAGGAGAAAGTTTACAAGACAGTAGTGAGACCAGCTATGTTGTACGGCTTAGAGACAGTGGCACTAACAAAAAGACAGGAGGCAGAGCTGAAGATGTTGAGATTCTCTTTGGGAGTGACAAGAATGGACAAGATTAGGAATGAACATATCAGAAGGACAGCTCAGGTGGGACGGTTTGGAGACAAAGTCAGAGAGGCGAGATTGCGATGGTTTGGACACGTGCAGAGGAGGGACCCAGGGTATATAGGGAGAAGGATGCTGAGGATGGAGCCACCAGGCAGGAGGAGAAGAGGGAGACCAAAGAGGAGGTTCATGGATGTGCTGAGAGAGGACATGCAGGTGGTTGATGTGACAGAGGAAGATACAGAGGACAGGGTGAGATGGAAACGATTGATCTGCTGTGGCGACCCCTAACGGGAAGAGCCGAAAGACAAAGAAGAAGAAGAAGATGTCTTTATTGTCATTATGCCAAAATTCCTTTTGGAAGCTCTCGGCAATCAATGTGGAAAATGTACAGAGGATGTATAAATAAAATATATAAACTGGAAACACAAATGCAGTGCAACAAATAAAGCACTGGGTGTTAGTAAAAAGTGAAGTGCAGCATCGAGCCTCTGCGGGGATGACGTGCGTGCGCGCGTGTGTGTGTGTGTGTACGTGCGTGTGTGTGTGTGTACGTGCGTGTGTGTGTGTGTATGTGCATGTGTGTGTGTACGTGCGTGTACGTGTGTGTGTGTGTGTGTGCGCGTGCTTGCATGTGTGTACGTGCGTGTGTGCGCGCATGTGCGTGTGTGTGTGCGTGTGTGTGTGCATCTGTGCGTTTGCGTATATGTGTGTGTGTGTGTGTGCATGTGTGCGTTTGCGTACGTGTGTGTGTGTGTGTGTAGGAGTGCTTGGTGTCTGTGCACGGGGAGTAGATAGATTTCACAGCTCTGGGGAAAACTGTCTCTCAGTCTCAAACTGAATTTTTTAATGTTAGAAAGCATATGGAGCCAAAATGTTTCATCACATGACTGTTTGCATGCAGATGAGGTGGGCGGAGCCTGGTGTGAAGCGAAGCAGCCTGCAGAGAGAACGAGTGACGGAGGGCGAAGGGATGGAAGACAATTCGCTGTACAGCGGCAGAGCAACAGGTACACCTGTGTGTCCCCCCGTCCACGTGTACACTGACCTGTCTGTCTGTCCAAGACCAAAGTCACCAGTCACTCAATGATGATACCATATCAAGCAAAGCATCATGGGTATTTGACAAACATCACGTTGACGATCTGACGCAACAACGTCCGACGACTGAGACAGTGAAGTGTTTCATTCTGTTCACATGCTTCTAGTTTCTGATCAACAAAACCGCTCCGTCCCCAAATCTCTAAAGTATCTCTAAAGTATCCATCGACCTGCTGCAGTCAGGTGACACGTGGGCATGTCCTTGGTCTTCTCCAGTCTCTGGTGTCCTCCACACTGAGACACCTGTGTCCTGGATCATGTCCAGAGAAACTCCCCACATCAAATCAAATCAATTTTATTTATATAGCGCCAAATCACAACAAACAGTTGCCCCAAGGTGCTTTATATAGTAAGGCAAAAGCCATACAATAATTACAGAAAAACCCCAACGGTCAAAACGACCCCCTGTGAGCAAGCACTTGGCAACAGTGGGAAGGAAAAACTCCCTTTTAACAGGAAGAAACCTCCAGCAGAACCAGGCTCAGGGAGGGGCAGTCTTCTGCTGGGACTGGTTGGGGCTGAGGGAGAGAACCAGGAAAAAGACATGCTGTGGAGGGGAGCAGAGATCGATCACTAATGATTAAATGCAGAGTGGTGCATACAGAGCAAAAAGAGAAAGAAACAGTGCATCATGGGAACCCCCCAGCAGTCTACGTCTATAGCAGCATAACTAAGGGATGGTTCAGGGTCACCTGATCCAGCCCTAACTATAAGCTTTAGCAAAAAGGAAAGTTTTAAGCCTAATCTTAAAAGTAGAGAGGGTGTCTGTCTCCCTGATCTGAATTGGGAGCTGGTTCCACAGGAGAGGAGCCTGAAAGCTGAAGGCTCTGCCTCCCATTCTACTCTTACAAACCCTAGGAACTACAAGTAAGCCTGCAGTCTGAGAGCGAAGCGCTCTATTGGGGTGATATGGTACTATGAGGTCCCTAAGATAAGATGGGACCTGATTATTCAAAACCTTATAAGTAAGAAGAAGAATTTTAAATTCTATTCTAGAATTAACAGGAAGCCAATGAAGACAGGCCAATATGGGTGAGATATGCTCTCTCCTTCTAGTCCCCGTCAGTACTCTAGCTGCAGCATTTTGAATTAACTGAAGGCTTTTCAGGGAACTTTTAGGACAACCTGATAATAATGAATTACAATAGTCCAGCCTAGAGGAAATAAATGCATGAATTAGTTTTTCAGCATCACTCTGAGACGAGACCTTTCTAATTTTAGAGATATTGCGTAAATGCAAAAAAGCAGTCCTACATATTTGTTTAATATGCGCTTTGAATGACATATCCTGATCAAAAATGACTCCAAGATTTCTCACAGTATTACTAGACATCAGGGTAATGCCTCTGGCTTCATGGATAGATAAAGCTGGGTATCATCTACGTAACAATGAAAATTTAAGCAATGCTTTCTAATAATACTGCCTAAGGGAAACATGTATAAAGTGAATAAAACTGGTCCTAGCACAGAACCTTGTGGAACTCCATAATTAACCTTAGTCTGTGAAGAAGATTCCCCATTTACATGAACAAATTGTAATCTATTAGATAAATATGATTCAAACCACCGCAGCACAGTGCCTTTAATACCTATGGCATGCTCTAATCTCTGTAATAAAATTTTATGGTCAGCAGTATCAAAAGCAGCACTGAGGTCTAACAGAACAAGCACAGAGATGAGTCCACTGTCTGAGGCCATAAGAAGATCATTTGTAACCTTCACTGTACTATGATGAATTCTAAAACCTGACTGAAACTCTTCAAATAGACCATTCCTCTGCAGATGATCAGTTAGCTGTTTTACAACTACCCTTTCAAGAATTTTTGAAATAAAAGGAACATGGACTAATGTGGTGTCTGATGTTCCCTCACAGTGTCAGTGATCCTCCTCATCTGAGTCTCACTAAGTAACCATTCACTGGACACAAAGTCAGTCCAGCAGGACCCAAAGAGACCAAAGACATCCAGTCCTCACCTTTGGACACTGCTTAGAGTCCACGTCTGACAACCAGACAGTGAGACAGGAAGCACCAGGACCCTAAAGACTCAGACATTTGTTCTCAGCGTCACCAAACACCTCTGACGTTTGACCTCAAGACTCCATAAGATCGTCTCTGGATCTCAAAGTCTGAGGACATAGAGACATGAACGTTACTGCTGAGATCAGTGAATGTCTCCAAACATTTAA
The DNA here is from genome assembly GCF_902500255.1 of Thalassophryne amazonica. NCBI lineage: Eukaryota > Metazoa > Chordata > Actinopteri > Batrachoidiformes > Batrachoididae > Thalassophryne > Thalassophryne amazonica. The sequence continues at coordinate 10,713 of NW_022986487.1, forward strand.
CTCTTTCACCACATACAGAGACACTCCTGATGGACAGGTCCAGGACATCAGTAAAAGCCTGGATCTGAATCTGGATCAGGCACGTCACAAACCCAGAAACTCTGATTCTCAAGTGCTGCAATCAGAGTCCAATGATTCCACAAAGATCAGAGAACTGACCACAAAGTCAATGTCACTGAACATTTCCTCAACAATTAAAGTACCTCAGTCTCTGGTTTCTACACCCAGACCCAACACCTGGTCCAACACCCAGTCCAACACCCAGTCTAACACCTGTACACAACACCTGGACCAAAACCTGGTCAAACAACCAGTCCAACACCCGGTCCAACACCCAGTCTAACACCTGTACACAACACCTGGTCCAACAACCAGTCCAACACCTGGTCCAGCACCCAGTCTAACACCTGTACACAACACCCGGACCAACACCTGGTCAAACAACCAGTCCAACACCCAGTCTAACACCCGGACCCAACACCTGGACCATCACCCGGACCCAACACCCAGACCAACACCTGGTCAAACAACCAGTCCAACACCCGGTCCAGCACCCAGTCTAACACCTGTACACAACACCCGGACACAACACCTGGTCCAACAACCAGTCCAACACCTGGTCCAACACCCAGTCCAACACCTGTACACAACACCCAGACCAACACCTGTACACAACACCCAGACCAACACCTGGTCAAACAACCAGTCCAACACCTGGTCCAACACCCAGTCTAACACCCGGACCCAACACCTGGACCATCACCCGGACCCAACACCCAGACCAACTCCTGGTTAAACAGCCAGTCCAACACCCGGTCCAACACCCAGTCTAACACCTGTACACAACACCTGGTCAAACAACCAGTCCAACACCCGGTCCAACACCCAGTCTAACACCTGTACACAACACCCAGACCAACACCTGGTCAAACAACCAGTCCAACACCCGGACCATCACCTGGACCCAACACCCAGACCAACACCTGGTCCTACACGCAGACACAATGCCCATTCTAATGCCTGGACCCAACACCACAATTCAGTGTGAGGAAGCCAGAGTCTCTGCTCCACACTCTGTGTCGGCGGGTCAAGTCGACACGTTGACGTTGATGCTGATGTTGTTTTAAAAAGTTAAAGAAAACTCAACCAGAGCTTCCAAACACCTTTTTATTTAACCATTTACAAACATTTTTGTGGATTTTTTCTTCTTTCAGCTGTGACTCAGAACTATTTGGTTAACTTCCTCTGTTGCAGCTTCTGCAAATATCACTTCCTGTCTCGTTCTTTTTTTGTTGCTATATTTAGCAGCCTGTGGCGGCATGACGCATCATCACTCACACAGGCGGAATTCAGTTCCATGCTTCCAGTCGACACGTTCGACATCATTCGATCAGCTGAATGTTTGTGTCCGTAAACATGTTCAATGTGAACTGAGGGGGGGGAGACAGATTTTTAGTTTTTGACCTCCTGACCTACATGGATCAACTTTTCTCTGAGCTTAAATTCTACAACTACTACTGGAGCATTGTTTTGCTAACACACTAATGTTAGCATGAGCAAAAGAAGACCAAACACTGTTTAATTTGATCTGATTTAACTGTAACTTCACATAAATGGGTTTGTGAATTTGACAGTTTGGTCTTGGTTTGCTCATGCTAACATTAGCATGTTAGCAACTTGCTGCTGCAATAGTAGTTGTAGGATTTAGAAATTGATCAACTTGCCTCTACTGGTGGTTGGCTCTCACTGCGGTATTGTATCACTTCCTGTTCTGGAGCACAGCGGTGTTTTTCTGTATCTGTTAGCTGTTTAATCTGCGCAGTTAGATTGATCTAGTTAACTAGATAACGATTTGTTTCACAGTGTAATCTTCACGTGCCTTAACTAAAGCACTCCTTCTGTTGAATTACCTCTAAATTATTTACACATTATTCACTTTGCGTGTTTTTAGGAATCCGCTAGCTTAGCGCAGCTACTAGCTCTTAGCCGGTTTAGCATGGCGGCTTCTCCTGTCTCTCCCGCACTTTTCTGCTCTGGGTGTGAAATGTTTAGTTATTCCTCGGCCTCCTTTAGCAGTAAAGGTACTTGTAATAAGTGTAGCTTATTTGTAGCTTTGGAGGCCAGGCTGGGCGAATTGGAGACTCGGCTCCGCACCGTGGAAAATTCTACAGCTAGCCAGGCCCCTGTAGTCGGTGCGGACCAAGGTAGCTTAGCCGCCGTTAGTTTCCCTCTGGCAGATCCTGAGCAGCCGGGAAAGCAGGCCGGCTGGGTGACTGTGAGAAGGAAGCGTAGCCCTAAACAGAAGCCCCGTGTACACCGCCAACCCATTCACATTTCTAACCGTTTTTCCCCACTCGGCGACACACCCGCCGAGGAACAAACTCTGGTTATTGGCGACTCTGTTTTGAGAAATGTGAAGTTAGCGACACCAGCAACCATAGTCAATTGTCTTCCGGGGGCCAGAGCAGGCGACATTGAAGGAAATTTGAAACTGCTGGCTAAGGCTAAGCGTAAATTTGGTAAGATTGTAATTCACGTCGGCAGTAATGACACTCGGTTACGCCAATCGGAGGTCACTAAAATTAACATTGAATCGGTGTGTAACTTTGCAAAAACAATGTCGGACTCTGTAGTTTTCTCTGGGCCCCTCCCCAATCGGACCGGGAGTGACATGCTTAGCTGCATGTTCTCCCTGAATTGCTGGCTGTCTGAGTGGTGTCCAAAAAATGAGGTGGGCTTCATAGATAATTGGCAAAGCTTCTGGGGAAAACCTGGTCTTGTTAGGAGAGACGGCATCCATCACACTTTGGATGGAGCAGCTCTCATTTCTAGAAATTTGGCCAATTTTCTTAAATCCTCCAAACCGTGACTATCCAGGGTTGGGACCAGGAAGCAGAGTTGTAGTCTTACACACCTCTCTGCAGCTTCTCTCCCCCTGCCATCCCCTCATTACCCCATCCCCGTAGAGACGGTGCCTGCTCCCAGACCACCAATAACCAGCAAAAATCTATTTAAGCATAAAAATTCAAAAAGAAAAATAATATAGTACCTTCAACTGCACCACAGACTAAAACAGTTAAATGTGGTCTATTAAACATTAGGTCTCTCTCTTCTAAGTCCCTGTGAGTAAATGATATAATAATTGATCAACATATTGATTTATTCTGCCTTACAGAAACCTGGTTACAGCAGGATGAATATGTTAGTTTAAATGAGTCAACACCCCCGAGTCACACTAACTGTCAGAATGCTCGTAGCACGGGCCGAGGCGGAGGATTAGCAGCAATCTTCCATTCCAGCTTATTAATTAATCAAAAACCCAGACAGAGCTTTAATTCATTTGAAAGCTTGACTCTTAGACTTGTCCATCCAAATTGGAAGTCCCAAAATCCAGTTTTATTTGTTATTATCTATCGTCCACCTGGTCGTTACTGTGAGTTTCTCTGTGAATTTTCAGACCTTTTGTCTGACTTAGTGCTTAGCTCAGATAAGATAATTATAGTGGGCGATTTTAACATCCACACAGATGCTGAGAATGACAGCCTCAACACTGCATTTAATCTATTATTAGACTCAATTGGCTTTGCTCAAAATGTAAATGAGTCCACCCACCACTTTAATCATATCTTAAATCTTGTTCTGACTTATGGTATGGAAATTGAAGACTTAACAGTATTCCCTGAAAACTCCCTTCTGTCTGATCATTTCTTAATAACATTTACATTTACTCTGATGGACTACCCAGCAGTGGGGAATAAGTTTCATTACACTAGAAGTCTTTCAGAAAGCGCTGTAACTAGGTTTAAGGATAGGATTCCTTCTTTATGTTCTCTAATACCATATACCAACACAGTGCAGAGTAGCTACCTAAACTCTGTAAGTGAGATAGAGTATCTTGTCAATAGTTTTACATCCTCATTGAAGACAACTTTGGATGCTGTAGCTCCTCTGAAAAAGAGAGCTTTAAATCAGAAGTGCCTGACTCCGTGGTATAACTCACAAACTCGCAGCTTAAAGCAGATAACCCGTAAGTTGGAGAGGAAATGGCGTCTCACTAATTTAGAAGATCGTCACTTAGCCTGGAAAAAGAGTCTGTTGCTCTATAAAAAAGCCCTCTGTAAAGCTAGGATATCTTACTACTCATCACTAATTGAAGAAAATAAGAACAACCCCAGGTTTCTTTTCAGCACTGTAGCCAGGCTGACAAAGAGTCAGAGCTCTATTGAGCTGAGTATTCCTTTAACTTTAACTAGTAATGACTTCATGACTTTCTTTGCTAATAAAATTTTAACTATTAGAGAAAAAATTACTCATAACCATCCCAAAGACGTATCGTTATCTTTGGCTGCTTTCAGTGATGCCGGTATTTGGTTAGACTCTTTCTCTCCGATTGTTCTGTCTGAGTTATTTTCATTAGTTACTTCATCCAAACCATCAACATGTTTATTAGACCCCATTCCTACCAGGCTGCTCAAGGAAGCCCTACCATTATTTAATGCTTCGATCTTAAATATGATCAATCTATCTTTATTAGTTGGCTATGTACCACAGGCTTTTAAGGTGGCAGTAATTAAACCATTACTTAAAAAGCCATCACTTGACCCAGCTATCTTAGCTAATTATAGGCCAATCTCCAACCTTCCTTTTCTCTCAAAAATTCTTGAAAGGGTAGTTGTAAAACAGCTAACTGATCACCTGCAGAGGAATGGTCTATTTGAAGAGTTTCAGTCAGGTTTTAGAATTCATCATAGTACAGAAACAGCATTGGTGAAGGTTACAAATGATCTTCTTATGGCCTCAGACAGTGGACTCATCTCTGTGCTTGTTCTCTTAGACCTCAGTGCTGCTTTTGATACTGTTGACCATAAAATTTTATTACAGAGATTAGAGCATGCCATAGGTATTAAAGGCACTGTGCTGCGGTGGTTTGAATCATATTTATCTAATAGATTACAATTTGTTCATGTAAATGGGGAATCTTCTTCACAGACTAAGGTTAATTATGGAGTTCCACAAGGTTCTGTGCTAGGACCAATTTTATTCACTTTATACATGCTTCCCTTAGGCAGTATTATTAGACAGCATTGCTTAAATTTTCATTGTTATGCAGATGATACCCAGCTTTATCTATCCATGAAGCCAGAGGACACACACCAATTAGCTAAACTGCAGGATTGTCTTACAGACATAAAGACATGGATGACCTCTAATTTCTTGCTTTTAAACTCAGATAAAACTGAAGTTATTGTACTTGGCCCCACAAATCTTAGAAACATGGTGTCTAACCAGATCCTTACTCTGGATGGCATTACCCTGACCTCTAGTAATACTGTGAGAAATCTTGGAGTCATTTTTGATCAGGATATGTCATTCAAAGCGCATATTAAACAAATATGTAAGACTGCTTTTTTGCATTTACGCAATATCTCTAAAATTAGAAAGGTCTTGTCTCAGAGTGATGCTGAAAAACTAATTCATGCATTTATTTCCTCTAGGCTGGATTATTGTAATTCATTATTATCAGGTTGTCCTAAAAGTTCCCTGAAAAGCCTTCAGTTAATTCAAAATGCTGCAGCTAGAGTACTGACAGGGACTAGAAGGAGAGAGCATATCTCACCCATATTGACCTCTCTTCATTGGCTTCCTGTTAATTCTAGAATAGAATTTAAAATTCTTCTTCTTACTTATAAGGTTTTGAATAATCAGGTCCCTTCTTATCTTAGGGACCTCGTAGTACCATATCACCCCAATAGAGCGCTTCGCTCTCAGACTGCAGGCTTACTTGTAGTTCCTAGGGTTTGTAAGAGTAGAATGGGAGGCAGAGCCTTCAGCTTTCAGGCTCCTCTCCTGTGGAACCAGCTCCCAGTTCAGATCAGGGAGACAGACACCCTCTCTACTTTTAAGATTAGGCTTAAAACTTTCCTTTTTGCTAAAGCTTATAGTTAGGGCTGGATCAGGTGACCCTGAACCATCCCTTAGTTATGCTGCTATAGACTTAGACTGCTGGGGGGTTCCCATGATGCACTGAGTGTTTCTTTCTCTTTTTGCTCTGTATACACCACTCTGCATTTAATCATTAGTGATCGATCTCTGCTCCCCTCCACAGCATGTCTTTTTCCTGGTTCTGTCCCTCAGCTCCAACCAGTCCCAGCAGAAGACTGCCCCTCCCTGAGCCTGGTTCTGCTGGAGGTTTCTTCCTGTTAAAAGGGAGTTTTTCCTTCCCACTGTCACCAAGTGCTTGCTCACAGGGGTCGTTTTGACCGTTGGGGTTTTTACGTAATTACTGTATGGCCTTGCCTTACAATATAAAGCACCTTGGGGCAACTGTTTGTTGTGATTTGGCGCTATATAAATAAAATTGATTGATTGATTGATTGATCAACTAGCTGGACGTTAGCGCCAGGCTGTGCCGCCATTAGACTCACCGCCTTCCTACGGCCAATGGCACAACAAAGTCAGGTTTTAAGGATGACATCACACAGTTCACACGTCTCACACCATGTTGTAGTCAAAGGCAGAGAACTGATGCGCCTGAAGAATCGAAGGAGGAGAACTGGTTATTGTGTTTAATTTAAACATCAATCAATCTCACAGCCAACATTAAACATTATTGTGTGATTCATTATTGTGAGATGTTTTTTGATGCACTGTTGGGCAGCGGCTCACCGCTCAGTGACCAGAAGAGTCTAACCTCACATCCAAGTCATCAACCACTGACCACAGCAGCGAGTCCTCGCTGAACCCCAGAGTGAGCAACAGCGCGTCTCTGCATCTGATACTCAAAGTATGTGACCAATGGAGCTGCTCTGTGGAAACTTACAGGATCCCAAAAGAAGGCGGGAGACTGCATTTCTGTAGCACTTTTCCATCCAGCAGATCCTCAAAGCACTTTACAATGATGCCTCATATTTACTTCCCCGTGTTTACAGCTGGATGGACACGTTTCTGGACATCACAGTCAGCCTGCACGCAGGATGTTGAATGTGCTGTATGGAGGCGAAGCCTCTGACTTCTCAGTAAATTCTGGTGTTACTCAGGAATGTGTTCTGGATCCCCAAAACAACAAAGGGATTCATTCTGATATTTACCGCCAATGAAGTTGGAGGTTCTGTGTTCACCCCTGTTTGTTTGTTTGAGTGTCTGTCTGTCTGTGAACAGCCTGGAGCCACAATTTCTCATATATCCTTATGATGTTTTTACAGATTCATATCCTGATAGGTAACAACTGATTCAATGTTCAAGGTCAAAGGTCAAAGTCAAGAAAATCTTGGAAAATTAGAAAAATCTCTATCATTTAACATTGAACGAATGTTCAAAAATCCATAACCCTGTCAAAAAAGGTCAAATTTCTTTCATATTCAACAGCGTTATGCAAGATCATATCAAAACAAACTGGAAGTGACAGGGGAGCAGAGATCGATCACTAATGATTAAATGCAGAGTGGTGCATACAGAGCAAAAAGAGAAAGAAACAGTGCATCATGGGAACCCCCCAGCAGTCTAAGTCTATAGCAGCATAACTAAGGGATGGTTCAGGGTCACCTGATCCAGCCCTAACTATAAGCTTTAGCAAAAAGGAAAGTTTTAAGCCTAATCTTAAAAGTAGAGAGGGTGTCTGTCTCCCTGATCTGAATTGGGAGCTGGTTCCACAGGAGAGGAGCCTGAAAGCTGAAGGCTCTGCCTCCCATTCTACTCTTACAAACCCTAGGAACTACAAGTAAGCCTGCAGTCTGAGAGCGAAGCGCTCTATTGGGGTGATATGGTACTATGAGGTCCCTAAGATAAGATGGGACCTGATTATTCAAAACCTTATAAGTAAGAAGAAGAATTTTAAATTCTATTCTAGAATTAACAGGAAGCCAATGAAGAGAGGCCAATATGGGTGAGATATGCTCTCTCCTTCTAGTCCCCGTCAGTAATAACATCAGTAATAACAACTGTATTAACATCAGTTTAAACATCAGTAATAACAGTATTAACATCAGTAATAAGGACAGTATTAACATCAGTAATAACAGTATTGACATCAGTAATAACAGTATTGACATCAGTAATAACAGCAGTATTACATCAGTAATAACAGTAATAACATCAGTAATAACAGTATTAACATCAGTAATAATGACAGTATTAACATCAGTTTCAACATCAGTAATAACAGTAATAACATCAGTAATAACGACAGTATTAACATCAGTAATAACAGCAGTATTACATCAGTTTCAACATCAGTAATAACAATAATAACATCAGTAATAACAGTATTAACATCAGTAATAATGACAGTATTAACATCAGTTTCAACATCAGTAATAACAGTAATAACATCAGTAATAACGACAGTATTAACATCAGTTTCAACATCAGTAATAACAGTAATAACATCAGTAATAACAGTATTAACATCAGTAATAACGACAGTATTAACATCAGTTTCAACATCAGTGATAGTATTAACATCAGTAAATAACAGTGTTAAGATTGGGAATAACAGCAGAATTAACATCTTCAGCTTCAAAAAACTTTATTAATCCCACCAACAACCAGTAAAAATCTATTTAAGCATAAAAATTCAAAAAGAAAAAATAATATAGCACCTTCAACTGCACCACAGACTAAAACAGTTAAATGTGGTCTATTAAACATTAGGTCTCTGTCTTCTAAGTCCCTGTTAGTAAATGATATAATAATTGATCAACATATTGATTTATTCTGCCTTACAGAAACCTGGTTACAGCAGGATGAATATGTTAGTTTAAATGAGTCAACACCCCCGAGTCACACTAACTGCCAGAACGCTCGTAGCACGGGCCGAGGTGGAGGATTAGCAGCAATCTTCCATTCCAGCTTATTAATTAATCAAAAACCCAGACAGAGCTTTAATTCATTTGAAAGCTTGACTCTTAGTCTTGTCCATCCAAATTGGAAGTCCCAAAAACCAGTTTTATTTGTTATTATCTATCGTCCACCTGGTCGTTACTGTGAGTTTCTCTGTGAATTTTCAGACCTTTTGTCTGACTTAGTGCTTAGCTCAGATAAGATAATTATAGTGGGTGATTTTAACATCCACACAGATGCTGAGAATGACAGCCTCAACACTGCATTTAATCTATTATTAGACTCAATTGGCTTTGCTCAAAATGTAAATGAGTCCACCCACCACTTTAATCATATCTTAGATCTTGTTCTGACTTATGGTATGGAAATTGAAGACTTAACAGTATTCCCTGAAAACTCCCTTTTGTCTGATCATTTCTTAATAACATTTACATTTACTCTGATGGACTACCCAGCAGTGGGGAATAAGTTTCATTACACTAGAAGTCTTTCAGAAAGCGCTGTAACTAGGTTTAAGGATATGATTCCTTCTTTATGTTCTCTAATGCCATATACCAACACAGTGCAGAGTAGCTACCTAAACTCTGTGAGTGAGATAGAGTATCTCATCAATAGTTTTACATCCTCATTGAAGACAACTTTGGATGCTGTAGCTCCTCTGAAAAAGAGAGCTTTAAATCAGAAGTGCCTGACTCCGTGGTATAACTCACAAACTCGCAGCTTAAAGCAGATAACCCGTAAGTTGGAGAGGAAATGGCGTCTCACTAATTTAGAAGATCTTCACTTAGCCTGGAAAAAGAGTCTGTTGCTCTATAAAAAAGCCCTCCGTAAAGCTAGGACATCTTACTACTCATCACTAATTGAAGAAAATAAGAACAACCCCAGGTTTCTTTTCAGCACTGTAGCCAGGCTGACAAAGAGTCAGAGCTCTATTGAGCCGAGTATTCCTTTAACTTTAACTAGTAATGACTTCATGACTTTCTTTGCTAATACAATTTTAACTATTAGAAAAAAAAGTACTCATAACCATCCCAAAGACGTATCGTTATCTTTGGCTGCTTTCAGTGATGCCGGTATTTGGTTAGACTCTTTCTCTCAGATTGTTCTGTCTGAGTTATTTTCATTAGTTACTTCCTCCAAACCATCAACATGTCTATTAGACCCCATTTGTTGTGTGTTGGGGGGGTGGCTGGATGTTTTGGTGTTCTTTTCTTTTCTTTGCTCTTCAGGTGGCATGAGAACTGATTTGTCTGTGGAGAAGGTGCTGGCTGAAGAATCCTCACCCTCATCAACATCATGTGTAGCACCTGTGACTGGTGCTCACATGCAACCTTAAAGACTTTCAGCTGAAGCAGATAATTGGATGGCGTTCTGCATTTAAGGCATGTGTGATTCAAGCAGAACTGCCGGGAACTCGACCTTGTGATGTTCGTTTGTGAGACGCTGAGGACCGCGCCTGGGTTTGACACATCGAGCCCGTGAAGCAAGGAAGGGTGAGGACACATGCTGTCAGCACACGTTAAAGGTAATTAAGTGTTTGATTAATTGTTGATAGTAACTTGGTGTTTTGTTACACAGTATACTTGAATTGTGATGAGAATTGTGCAGTTTGCTTCTCACTGCTGTGGCGTGCGGATAAGTGATCCTCCACCGTTTGTGAGAAGCTGCTCATTTGCATAAAGTTAAAAAGATACAGACCTGAATGTGTTGCTGATAGTGTGTGTCTTTTGAAAGATATTGTAACTGCTGACTTACCTCACCTCTTCTTTGCTTCACAGAGAGTCAGCTTGTCGTGTCCACCTGGGGGTGTTTGTCTGGTGGTAGTGGGTCCAGGAACGCCGGGCTTATATCCTTTTGGGCGCTTAAGAGCTTGCCAACAGTCACTCCACCAGAAGGACGTTGTTTTAGTTTTGTACACATTATTATGCACAGGTGAAAAATAAATTGTTTCTGTTGTTGGAACCGCTTTCTGGTTATTTTTAGCGCTGGGTTCTGTCTGACGCAGGTCCGCTCCTCAACCCGCGTCAACACATAACACCATTCCTACCAGGCTTCTCAAGGAAGCCCTACCATTATTTAATGCTTCGATCTTAAATATGATCAATCTATCTTTATTAGTTGGCTATGTACCACAGGCTTTTAAGGTGGCAGTAATTAAACCATTACTTAAAAAGCCATCACTTGACCCAGCTATCTTAGCTAATTATAGGCCAATCTCCAACCTTCCTTTTCTCTCAAAAATTCTTGAAAGGGTAGTTGTAAAACAGCTAACTGATCATCTGCAGAGGAATGGTCTATTTGAAGAGTTTCAGTCAGGTTTTAGAATTCATCATAGTACAGAAACAGCATTAGTGAAGGTTACAAATGATCTTCTTATGGCCTCAGACAGTGGACTCATCTCTGTGCTTGTTCTGTTAGACCTCAGTGCTGCTGTTGATACTGTTGACCATAAAATTTTTTTTACAGAGATTAGAGCATGCCATAGGTATTAAAGGCACTGTGCTGCGGTGGTTTGAATCATATTTATCTAATAGATTACAATTTGTTCATGTAAATGGGGAATCTTCTTCACAGACTAAGGTTAATTATGGAGTTCCACAAGGTTCTGTGCTAGGACCAATTTTATTCACTTTATACATGCTTCCCTTAGGCAGTATTATTAGACGGCATTGCTTAAATTTTCATTGTTACGCAGATGATACCCAGCTTTATCTATCCATGAAGCCAGAGGACACACACCAATTAGCTAAACTGCAGGATTGTCTTACAGACATAAGGACATGGATGACCTCTAATTTCCTGCTTTTAAATTCAGATAAAACTGAAGTTATTGTACTTGGCCCCACAAATCTTAGAAACATGGTGTCTAACCAGATCCTTACTCTGGATGGCATTACCCTGACCTCTAGTAATACTGTGAGAAATCTTGGAGTCATTTTTGATCAGGATATGTCATTCAAAGCGCATATTAAACAAATATGTAGGACTGCTTTTTTGCATTTACGCAATATCTCTAAAATTAGAAAGGTCTTGTCTCAGAGTGATGCTGAAAAACTAATTCATGCATTTATTTCCTCTAGGCTGGACTATTGTAATTCATTATTGTCAGGTTGTCCTAAAAGTTCCCTGAAAAGCCTTCAGTTAATTCAAAATGCTGCAGCTAGAGTACTGACAGGGACTAGAAGGAGAGAGCATATCTCACCCATATTGGCCTCTCTTCATTGGCTTCCTGTTAATTCTAGAATAGAATTTAAAATTCTTCTTCTTACTTATAAGGTTTTGAATAATCAGTTCCCATCTTATCTTAGGGACCTCATAGTACCATATCACCCCAATAGAGCGCTTCGCTCTCAGACTGCAGGCTTACTTGTAGTTCCTAGGGTTTGTAAGAGTAGAATGGGAGGCAGAGCCTTCAGCTTTCAGGCTCCTCTCCTGTGGAACCAGCTCCCAATTCAGATCAGGGAGACAGACACCCTCTCTACTTTTAAGATTAGGCTTAAAACTTTCCTTTTTGCTAAAGCTTATAGTTTTTCCTTCCCACTGTCGCCAAGTGCTTGCTCACAGGGGGTCGTTTTGACCGTTGGGGTTTTTACGTAATTATTGTATGGCCTTGCCTTACAATATAAAGCGCCTTGGGGCAACTGTTTGTTGTGATTTGGCGCTATATAAATTGATTGACTATTGGCAATTAATTAAACTGTGTTTTTATGTGCTGCTCTAAATTAATTGCCCCTTGTTAATTAATATCACTTTGAGCAGATGGAATTAGTTAATCAGTGAAATCACCTGGTGGAGTCAGTGGCTGCAAAGAAAACCTGCACCCTCATGGCTCTTTCTGGAACAGGTTGCCTACCCCTGCTCTGAGGTCTTGAAGAAGGTACGAGTTCAGAAGGGAACCATCGATAGAGCCCCCGGCTGCAGGCGGGTCATCAACCTGGTCCAAGTGATGCTGAACAGAGTGGTCGTGAGGCCAGCCATTGCTTGGTGAAGCTGGTGGCCCTTGGGCAAGGTCTTTAATCCCCTATTGCTGTGTGTGTGTGTGTGTGTGTGTGTGTGTGTAGTGAGTGCCTTGTATGGCAGCACCCTCACATCAGGGTGAATGTGAGGCATTATTTGTAAAGCACTTTGAGCGTCTGATGCAGATGGAAAAGCGCTATATAAATGCAATCTATTTACCATTTTACCATGGGCGCATCCACCACAGAATCCTCCAGCTCAACTGGAGCATCCCAGACATTGAAGGGACCAATGTCTGTGTCCAAAGTGTCCGCATCCAATGAAAGGGGCGGCACCTCGACTGGGGCCGGCGCATCCAGTTTGTGGAAGACCCTGCTGTTGTCCAGCGGAGTCCTGGAGTGGTAAGGCGTTAGCTTGTCGTGATGAACAACTTTGTTGTTGGATCTTGGACTCTTCTTAATATGGTAGACTAAGTCATCCAGAAGGGCCACAACAAAGTAGGGGCCCTTGTAGGCAGGCAGGAACTTTCGCACTTTGTTTTTCACTCTCTTGGTGCCTTTGATCAAGTGCCACACTGCAGCACCAACTTCATACTGTAGTTGACAGATGTTTTTGTCATACTGCCACTTGGCATGCTCAGCAGCTTTCCCCAGGCCTTCTCTTGCCAACTGGTGGGTGAGCTCCAACCATTCTCTGAGCTGCAGGACATATTGGGGGAAATACTGATGCTGCTGTCATCTGGTGGAGGGTCTGCAACCAGATCAACAGTCTCCATGATCAAGCACCCAAAAAGCATCATGTTCAGGGTCAGACCTGTGGAGCTGTTTGATTGCACGATATGCCATGACCGCATATGATCATTACATCCCAGTCCCAGTGACATCTCTCTGACATGGTGGCAAGTATTTTCTGTAGAGTGGCATTAAAACATTCTACCTGCCCATCAGACTGGGGTTGAAATGGAGTGGTACGGGTCTTTTCAATTCCAAGCACCTCACACATTCCCTGGAAAACAGCTGACTCATAGTTGTGGTCCTGATCGCTGTGGACTGTGGAGTTCTATACCTACACACCCATTCAGAAACGATCTTCCCAGCCAGTGTTGAGGCCTGCTCGCTGAGGACTGGATAAGCTTCAACCCATTTACTGAAGTAGTCCTGCACAACCAGGATGAAATGGTTGTGTCTATCTGTCTCATTTAAGGGCCCCATCAAATCAACTGCGATCCTCTCTGTGAGAGCACCAACTTGTAATGTGTCCATGCTGCCTGGGGTGTTTTCTTGGGGCGAGCTTTTGCAGCACAACTGGTGCAAATGTGGCACCACAGAGTCACATTATCATGTTGTACCAGTAATACCTAGCTTTGAAGTGTGCCAGAGTCTTTTCTGCTCCACTCCAGCATTTGAGTGTTGTCTTGCCCCACAATGATGATGTCATCAAGGTACACCAAGCATATCTCACACTGCAATCCCACCAGAACATGATCCATTAATCTTTGGAATGTGGCTGGTGCATTACAAAGTCCAAAGTGCATCACATTCCACTCAAATAGCCCCTTGTGTGTGCAGAATGCAGCAGCTTTGTGAGCTCTGGGACTCATCTCTACCTGCCAGTACCCTGATGTCAAGTCCAACGTGCTGAAGTAGTTGGCAGTGGACAGTGTATCCAGGGTGTCCTAGATGCGTGGTAGCGGATAAGCATCTTTAATAGTGTGTTCGTTTAAAGGCCTGTAACTGACACATAGTCGGGGGCTCTGGTCTTTCTTTTTCACCATGACAATTGGTGCAGCACAGCTGCTATTGCTCGGCTGAACTATACCAGCCTCCAGGCATTGCTGCACCTGCTGGTCTGCTGCTGTCTGCTTGTCTTTGCCATCCGGTGTGGTGGTTGTTTTACCGGTGGCCCTGGGGTGGTAACAGTGTCATGCTGCAAGGTGTTGGTGCGGCCAAGGTCAGTGGGGCCTGTGGAGAAGACATCACTGTAGGACGACAGCAGGTGAGCCAGTTGATAGTGAACATCCGCTGACAGGCTGGAGCAACTCTTAGCATGCAGCACCTGTAGGTGGCTGGTTACAGAGGTGGAATTCAAGCCAACAGATTCATGCTTTACTGGGATGTTTGGGGCACAAGCCTCCCCGTCCCCCAACACCGTGCGCTAGCTGAAGGACCCCAGCCATGGCTCCTCTTGTTAAGGTGATTGGTGTGGTGTCAGGGTTGAAGACTCTGATCGGTACGTTTGTGGCTCACTGCAGCTGCACAACAGCATGGGCCACTAAAACCTGGTGCTTTCAATGAAACCTTTCACTGGGCTCAGCATCATGGCTCTACTGGCAGCACAGCGGAAGGTGCCAGGCATGACATACTCACATCCCGACTCCAACACTGTAGTGTGTGCCACTTGAACAAGATGTGCCCTGGATTGTTGGCTGACATTGAAATGAGACACCTTTTCACCAAACAGGGTTATTTCTTTACGGCCATAATCCAAACAAGCTTGAGCCTGTCGCAGGAATGGGTGCCCCAGGATAATTTCAGTACTCTGGGCAGTGTTAGCTATAATAAAGTTCACTTGGGTGACTCTGTTCCCACATCAACAGGGAGTGTAACTTCCCCTAAGACAGCCAAACCCTCAGGACTGTTGCCCTGCAGAACCTGTGCGATAGAGGGCTGTATAGGGGGTCTGAGCTCAAGAGAGAGTGAACTGAAAATGGTGCAGACCATAAACGGCTCCAATCTCCACCACTACCTGCTGGTAGCCCCAGTAAACAGACTTGGGGGTTTTGTGGATGATGGTACCAGCTGCACCAGTCAGGCTGAATTTAAGCTGAACAGTCTTTGTTTTCTCTGTCCAGTGGTTAGCTCTTGTACAGCTCTCAAACTGTTGGAGGAAGTCTTTCCACGGTCCGGACCCATTGAAGTGGCCTGGTCGCAGAGTGGGGATTCTCTCTTTCTGTCTACAGTGTTCATTATCACTACTGTTCATATTGACTTTCAGCACTGTATGTGATAAGCAGCAGTGTGGTGCAGAATCAGCTAGCCTCACCACACGGGAGCTGAGGAAGAGCCATGAACTCACCACACACTCCCTTTTTCTGCTCCGTTGGTGTTATGAAGGGGTTGGTGTGTGTCGATGGTGGGGGGTGAGCTGCCACGCTGTAGCGTGGGGCGGCATGGATGTGTGGCTTCCCATTTCACATGCGGCTAATGTTAGCTCATGCTAGCCACAAAGGGCTTACTGCTATATCTGTCGCTGGCGGCTTCATTAATAAAGAACTGGTTAGTGCCAAGTTTGAATGCAGTCCATTTATAGAGAGCTTTCATGTGACGTGTCGGTCACATGATTTTTGCACCCCTCCACCATTTTGGATTACGAAGCAGTGGCTGCTGTGATACGCTATGTGCATTTGGCAAACAATTGCAGAAGCTTCAACAATGGTCATCTTTTGTGCTGTAGTCGGTTGTTCAAATACACTCAACAAAAATATAAACGCAAAACGTTTGGTTTTGCTCCCATTTTGTATGAGATGAACGCAAAGATCTAAAACTTTTTCCACATATACAATATCACCATTTCCCTCAAATATTGTTCACAAACCAGTCTAAATCTGTGATAGTGAGCACTTCTCCTTTGCTGAGATAATCCATCCCACCTCACAGGTGTGCCATATCAAGATGCCGATTAGACACCATGATTAGTGCACAGGTGTGCCTTAGACTGCCCTCAATAAAAGGCCACTCTGAAAGGTGCAATTTTATCACACAGCACAATGCCACAGATGTCGCAAGATTTGAGGGAGCGTGCAATTGGCATGCTGACAGCAGGAATGTCAACCAGAGCTGTTGCTCGTGTATTGAATGTTCATTTCTCTACCATAAGCCGTCTCCAAAGGCGTTTCAGAGAATTTGGCAGTACATCCAACCAGCCTCACAACCGCAGACCACATGTAACCACACCAGCCCAGGACCTCCACATCCAGCATGTTCACCTCCAAGATCGTCTGAGACCAGACACTCGGACAGCTGCTGAAACAATCGGTTTGCATAACCAAAGAATTTCTGCACAAACTGTCAGAAACCGTCTCAGGGAAGCTCATCTGCATGCTCGTCGTCCTCATTGGGGTCTCAACCTGACTCCAGTTCGTCGTCGTAACCGACTTGAGTGGGCAAATGCTCACATTCGCTGGCGTTTGGCACGTTGGAGAGGTGTTCTCTTCACGGATGAATCCCGGTTCACACTGTTCAGGGCAGATGGCAGACAGCGTGTGTGGCGTCGTGTGGGGGAGCGGTTTTCTGATGTCAATGTTGTGGATCGAGTGGCCCATGGTGGCAGTGGGGTTATGGTATGGGCAGGCGTCTGTTATGGACGAAGAACACAGGTGCATTTTATTGATGGCATTTTGAATGCACAGAGATACCGTGACGAGATCCTGAGGCCCATTGTTGTGCCATACATCCAAGAACATCACCTCATGTTGCAGCAGGATAATGCACGGCCCCATGTTGCAAGGATCTGTACACAATTCTTGGAAGCTGAAAATGTCCCAGTTCTTGCATGGCCGGCATACTCACCGGACATGTCACCCATTGAGCATGTTTGGGATGCTCTGGACCGGCGTATATGACAGCGTGTACCAGTTCCTGCCAATATCCAGCAACTTCGCACAGCCATTGAAGAGGAGTGGACCAACATTCCACAGGCCACAATTGACAACCTGATCAACTCTATGCGAAGGAGATGTGTTGCACTGCATGAGGCAAATGGTGGTCACACCAGATACTGACTGGTATCCCCCCCCCCCCCCCAATAAAACAGAACTGCACCTTTCAGAGTGGCCTTTTATTGTGGGCAGTCTAAGGCACATTATGGTGTCTAATCAGCATCTTTGTTGGGAAAGTGTAGTGACACGGACCCACAACAGGGGGCGCAAATGATTGGACAATGAAAGAGTCGAATATGAACACTTTACTGTTGTGAAAGAGCACAACAAAAACACAGAGGATTACAGAATTTGAGCAAACAGTCAATCCACAAAGGTGACGTTTGGGCAGGCTCGAGGATAGAAGACGCCTGTCCTGAGAAGAACCGGAACCACACGATTTCCTCCGCCACCGAACCTGGAGAATACTGGAGCCGCCAAGTTCCAAGTCCCCAGGTGGCCACCGTCTCCGAGTGTCGGATCTGGTACTGCTGGCGAGGAGCAAAAACAGTCATATGTGGGTGCGTGCACACCCAGTAACAACAATGGTGGGAATTCCACCTCCACCTCTAACACACACTCGTGCAGCTCCTGTCTAACCACTTATCTGGTTGGGGTGTGAAGCAAAGCCGTCGCTGATCACACCAAACGCCAATCTCTCAGATAGGGAACACCACAGGAAAGCGGCTGCAAAAAGAGTTCAGACTAAGACACAGTTAAGGCTGAGAATATTACCTTCACAGGTAGATGATATCTCGGCAACGAGGTGGAGATGACGTCCGGTTTTTATGGAGTGGAATGATGAAGTGTAGATGGATGACAGCTGTCATGAGATAATGAGTGACAGCTGTCACCCCCGGCTGTGTCCGTGGCGGCAGCGCCCTCTCGTGCCTGAAGCCCGCACTTCAGGCAGGGCGCCCTCTGGTGGTGGGCCAGCAGTCCTCCTCTTCTGGCGGCCCACACAACAATCTTGATATGGCACACCTGTGAGGTGGGATGGATTATCTCAGCAAAGGAGAAGTGCTCACTATCACAGATTTAGACTGGTTTGTGAACAATATTTGAGGGAAATGGTGATATTGTGTATGTGGAAAAAGTTTTAGATCTTTGAGTTCATCTCATACAAAATGGGAGCAAAACCAAAAGTGTTGCGTTTATATTTTTGTTGAGTGTAGAAGTGATACAAAATGAGGCAGGTAGCTCATTTTACAGGCTGCCAGCAGTTATTGTGCATCAAGCAGTGGAGTGTTACAAGCTTTCTAAGCGACACACAGAGACCTGGCTCAGCAGATCTGAAGGAAGTTTTAATATGGCCAGAACCAAGCAGACTGCCCGTGAATCCACCGGAGGAAAAGCTCAGAGGAAGCAGGTCACTACCAAAGCTGCCTGGAAGAGTGCTCCAGCTACCGGCGCTGTGAAGAAGCCTCACCATTACAGGCCCGGCACCATGGCACTGAGAGAGATCCACCGCTATCAGAAATCCATGGAGTTGCTAATCCGCAAGCTGCCTTTCCAGCGCCTGGTGAGAGAAATCGCTCAGGACTTCAAGACCGACCTCCCCTTTCAGAGCTGAGCTGTGATGCTCTGCAGGTCAGTGAGGCTGACCTGGTTGGCATTAGCAGTCAGCATGTATTAACATCAGTATTAACATTAGTAATAACATCAGTATTAACACCAGTATTAACATTATTAATAACACCAGTATTAACATTAATAATATCAGTATTAACATTAGTAATAACGTCAGTATTAACACCAGTACTAACATTAATAACATCAGTATTAACATTAGTATTAACGTCAGTATTAACATCAATATTCACTTCAGTAATAACAATAACATTACTAATAACATCAGTATAAATATGACTAATAACATCAGTATTAACATCAGAATTAACATTAGTAATAACATCAGTATTAACACCAGTATTGACATTATTAATAACACCAGTATTAACATTAATAATAACATCAGTATTAACATTAGTAATAACATCAGTATTAACACCAGTATTAACATTAATAATAACATCAGTATTAACATCAGTATTAACATTAGTAATAACGTCAGTATTAACATCAATATTCACTTCAGTAATAACATTAACATTACTAATAACATCAGTATAAATATGACTAATAACATCAGTATTAACATCAGAATTAACATTAGTAATAACATCAGTATTAACATCAGTATTCACATTAATAATAACATCAGTATTAACAATAGTAATAACATCACATCAGTATTAACATCAGTATTCACATTAGTAATAACATCAGTATTAACAGTAGTAATAACATCACATTAGTATTAACATCAGAATTAACATTAGTAATAACATCAGTATTAACAGTAGTAATAACATCACATTATCATGATCAGCTCTTGCTTGCCTCTACTGGTGGTTGGCTCTCACTGCAGTATTGTATCACTTCCTGTTCCGGAGCACAGCGGTGTTTTGCTGTATCTGTTAGCTGTTTAATCTGCGCAGTTAGATTGATCTCGTTACCTAGATAACGATTTGTTTCACAGTGTAATCTTCACGTGCCTTAACTAAAGCACTCCCTCTGCTGAATCACCTCTAAATTATTTACACATTATTCACTTTGTGTGTTTTTAGGAATCCGCTAGCTTAGCGCAGCTACTTTTAGCCGGTTTAGCATGGCAGCTTCTCCTGTCTCTCCCGCACTTTTCTGCTCTGGGTGTGAAATGTTTAGTTATTCCTCGGCCTCCTTTAGCAGTAATGGTACTTGTAATAAGTGTAGCTTATTCGTAGGTTTGGAGGCCAGGCTGGGCGAATTGGAGACTCGGCTCCGCACCGTGGAAAATTCTACAGCTAGCCAGGCCCCTGTAGTTGGTGCGGACCAAGGTAGCTTAGTTTCCCTCTGGCAGATCCCGAGCAGCCGGGAAAGCAGGCCGACTGGGTGACTGTGAGGAAGAAGCGTAGTTCTAAACAGAAGCCCCGTGTACACCGTCAACCCGTTCACATCTCTAACCGTTTTTCCCCACTCGACAACACACCCGCCGAGGATCAAACTCTGGTTATTGGTGACTCTGTTTTGAGAAATGTGAAGTTAGCGACACCAGCAACCATAGTCAATTGTCTTCCGGGGGCCAGAGCAGGCGACATTGAAGGAAATCTGAAACTGCTGGCTAAGGCTAAGCGTAAATTTGGTAAGATTGTAATTCACGTCGGCAGTAATGACACCCGGTGTCACACTAACTGCCAGAATGCTCGTAGCACGGGCCGAGGCGGAGGATTAGCAGCAATCTTCCATTCCAGCTTATTTATTAATCAAAAACCCAGACAGAGCTTTAATTCATTTGAAAGCTTGACTCTTAGTCTTGTCCATCCAAATTGGAAGTCCCAAAAACCAGTTTTATTTGTTGTTATCTATCGTCCACCTGGTCGTTACTGTGAGTTTCTCTGTGAATTTTCAGACCTTTTGTCTGACTTAGTGCTTAGCTCAGATAAGATAATTATAGTGGGCGATTTTAACATCCACACAGATGCTGAGAATGACAGCCTCAACACTGCATTTAATCTATTATTAGACTCAATTGGCTTTACTCAAAATGTAAATGAGTCCACCCTGTTGTGTGGGCCGCTGAAGAGGAGGTACTGCTGGCCCACCACCACCAGAGGGCGCCCTGCCTGGAGTGCGGGCTCCAGGCACCAGAGGGCGCCGCCGCCTTATGAGAGCAGTCAGGGTGACAGCTGTCACCCATTACTGGACACAGCTGACTCCACTCAGCACGGGGGTATATCATCAGGACGGCGTCTCCACCTCAGTGCCGAGATATCGCCTTAAGACTGAGGTAACGTTCTCTGCATTCATATTCTGAATAACCAGCTAAAACTTGTTAAACCTTTTCAGGACTGCTGACTACTGATAGCTAAATTGCTTGGATAAGTACTCACCTTCCTGCTATATATTGACAAGAGGTGGAGGCGGCTCCTCCCCTCTCCGTTACTGGGTGCTGTCGCATCCACACCTGTGTGTTGTTGCTCTCTCCCGCCAGCAGTACCGGATCCGACGAGCGGAGGCAGTGGCCACCTGGGAATTCGGGACTTGGCGGTTCCAGTATTTCCAGGGTTCGGTGGCAGAGGAGATCTGGGTGGTTCCGGTTCGACTGAGACGGACGTCTCCTACCTTCGAGCCTGCCCACACGACACCAGCGGATTCGACCCCAAATTGTTAATTGTTGTATTCGTTGTGCTCGTTTCACAACAGTAAAACTTGTTATTCACCTTTCTCCATTGTCCGTTCATTACGCCCCCTGTTGTGGGTCCGTGTACCTACACTTTCACAACACACCCACCACTTTAATCATATCTTAGATCTTGTTCTGACTTATGGTATGGAAATTGAAGACTTAACAGTATTCCCTGAAAACTCCCTTCTGTCTGATCATTTCTTAATAACATTTACATTTACTCTGATGGACTACCCAGCAGTGGGGAATAAGTTTCATTACACTAGAAGTCTTTCAGAAAGCGCTGTAACTAGGTTTAAGGATATGATTCCTTCTTTATGTTCTCTAATGGCCATTTATGGCATAGGTAACATAATCTCTTGCTTGCCTCTACTGGCGGTTGGCTCTCACTGCGGTATTGTATCACTTCCTGTTCCGGAGCACAGCGGTGTTTTTCTGTATCTGTTAGCTGTTTAATCTGCGCAGTTAGATTGATCTAGTTATCTAGATTACGATTTGTTTCCCAGTGTAATCTTTACGTGCCTTAACTAAAGCACTCATTCTGCTGAATCACCTCTAAATTATTTACACATTATTCACTTTGCGTGTTTTTAGGAATCCGCTAGCTTAGCGTAGCTACTAGCTCTTAGCCGATTTAGCATGGCGGCTTCTCCTGTCTCTCCCGCACTTTTCTGCTCTGGGTGTGAAATGTTTAGTTATTCCTCGGCCTCCTTTAGCAGTAATGGTACTTGTAATAAGTGTAGCTTATTCGTAGCTTTGGAGGCCAGGCTGGGCGAATTGGAGACTCGGCTCCGCACCGTGGAAAATTCTACAGCTAGCCAGGCCCCTGTAGTCGGTGCGGACCAAGGTAGCTTAGCCGCCGTTAGTTCCCCTCTGGCAGATCCCGAGCAGCCGGGAAAGCAGGCTGACTGGGTGACTGTGAGGAGGAAGCGTAGCCCTAAACAGAAGCCCCGTGTACACCGCCAACCCGTTCACATTTCTAACCGTTTTTCTGATCATTTTTTAATAACATTTACATTTACCCTGATGGACTACCCTGCAGTGGGGAATAAGTTTCATTACACTAGAAGTCTTTCAGAAAGCGCTGTAACTAGGTTTAAGGATATGATTCCTTCTTTATGTTCTCTAATGTCATATACCAACACAGAGCAGAGTAGCTACCTAAACTCTGTAAGTGAGATAGAGTATCTCGTCAATAGTTTTACATCCTCATTGAAGACAACTTTGGATGCTGTAGCTCCTCTGAAAAAGAGAGCTTTAAATCAGAAATGTCTGACTCCGTGGTATAACTCACAAACTCGTAGCTTAAAGCAGATAACCCGTAAGTTGGAGAGGAAATGGCGTCTCACTAATTTAGAAGATCTTCACTTAGCCTGGAAAAAGAGTTTGTTGCTCTATAAAAAAGCCCTCCGTAAAGCTAGGACATCTTTCTACTCATCACTAATTGAAGAAAATAAGAACAACCCCAGGTTTCTTTTCAGCACTGTAGCCAGGCTGACGAAGAGTCAGAGCTCTATTGAGCTGAGTATTCCATTAACTTTAACTAGTAATGACTTCATGACTTTCTTTGCTAACAAAATTTTGACTATTAGAGAAAAAATTACTCATAACCATCCCAAAGATGTATCGTTATCTTTGGCTGCTTTCAGTGATGCCGGTATT
This sequence comes from Thalassophryne amazonica, assembly GCF_902500255.1. Taxonomy (NCBI): domain Eukaryota; kingdom Metazoa; phylum Chordata; class Actinopteri; order Batrachoidiformes; family Batrachoididae; genus Thalassophryne; species Thalassophryne amazonica. The sequence continues at coordinate 34,094 of NW_022986487.1, forward strand.
TGGTTAGACTCTTTCTCTCCGATTGTTCTGTCTGAGTTATTTTCATTAGTTACTTCATCCAAACCATCAACATGTTTATTAGACCCCATTCCTGCCAGGCTGCTCAAGGAAGTCCTACCATTATTCAGTGCTTCAATCTTAAATATGATCAATCTATCTTTGTTAGTTGGTTATGTACCACAGGCCTTTAAGGTGGCAGTAATTAAACCATTACTTAAAAAGCCATCACTTGACCCAGCTATCTTAGCTAATTATAGGCCAATCTCCAACCTTCCTTTTCTCTCAAAGATTCTTGAGAGGGTAGTTGTAAAACAGCTAACTGATCACCTGCAGAGGAATGGTCTATTTGAAGAGTTTCAGTCAGGTTTTAGAATTCATCATAGTACAGGAACAGCATTAGTGAAGGTTACAAATGATCTTCTTATGGCTTCGGACAGTGGACTTATCTCTGTGCTTGTTTTGTTGGACCTCAGTGCTGCTTTTGATACTGTTGACCATAAAATTTTATTACAGAGATTAGAGCATGTCATAGGTATTAAAGGCACTGCGCTGCGGTGGTTTGAATCATATTTGTCTAATAGATTACAATTTGTTCATGTAAATGGGGAATCTTCTTCACAGACTAAAGTTAATTATGGAGTTCCACAAGGTTCTGTGCTAGGACCAATTTTATTCACTTTATACATGCTTCCCTTAGGCAGTATTATTAGACGGTATTGCTTAAATTTTCATTGTTACGCAGATGATACCCAGCTTTATCTATCCATGAAGCCAGAGGACACACACCAATTAGCTAAACTGCAGGATTGTCTTACAGACATAAAGACATGGATGACCTCTAATTTCCTGCTTTTAAACTCAGATAAAACTGAAGTTATTGTACTTGGCCCCACAAATCTTAGAAGCATGGTGTCTAACCAGATCCTTACTCTGGATGGCATTTCCCTGATCTCTAGTAATACTGTGAGAAATCTTGGAGTCATTTTTGATCAGGATATGTCATTCAAAGCGCATATTAAACAAATATGTAGGACTGCCTTTTTGCATTTACGCAATATCTCTAAAATCAGAAAGGTCTTGTCTCAGAGTGATGCTGAAAAACTAATTCATGCATTTATTTCCTCTAGGCTGGACTATTGTAATTCATTATTATCAGGTTGTCCTAAAAGTTCCCTAAAAAGCCTTCAGTTGGTTCAGAATGCTGCAGCTAGAGTACTGACGGGGACTAGCAGGAGAGAGCATATCTCACCCGTGTTGGCCTCTCTTCATTGGCTTCCTGTTAATTCTAGAATAGAATTTAAAATTCTTCTTCTTACTTATAAGGTTTTGAATAATCAGGTCCCATCTTATCTTAGGGACCTCGTAGTACCATATTACCCCATTAGAGCGCTTCACTCTCAGACTGCAGGCTTACTTGTAGTTCCTAGGGTTTGTAAGAGTAGAATGGGAGGCAGAGCCTTCAGCTTTCAGGCTCCTCTCCTGTGGAACCAGCTCCCAATTCAGATCAGGGAGACAGATACCCTCTCTACTTTTAAGATTAGGCTTAAAACTTTCCTTTTCGCTAAGGCTTATAGTTAGGGCTGGATTAGGTGACCCTGGACCATCCCTTGGTTATGCTGCTTTAGACGTAGAAACATGGTGTCTAACCAGATCCTTACTCTGGATGGCATTACCCTGACCTCTAGTAATACTGTGAGAAATCTTGGAGTCATTTTTGATCAGGATATCAATCAATCAATCAATCAATCAATTTTATTTATATAGCACCAAATCACAACAAACAGTTGCCCCAAGGCGCTTTATATTGTAAGGCAAAGCCATACAATAATTGCGTAAAAACCCCAATGGTCAAAACGACCCCCTGTGAGCAAGCACTTGGCGACAGTGGGAAGGAAAAACTCCCTTTTAACAGGAAGAAATCTCCAGCAGAACCAGGCTCAGGGAGGGGCAGTCTTCTGCTGGGACTGGTTGGGGCTGAGGGAGAGAACCAGGAAAAAGACATGCTGTGGAGGGGAGCAGAGATCAATCACTAATGATTAAATGCAGAGTGGTGCATACAGAGCAAAAAGAGAAAGAAACACTCAGTGCATCATGGGAACCCCCCAGCCGTCTAAGTCTATAGCAGCATAACTAAGGGATGGTTCACGGTCACCCGATCCAGCCCTAACTATAAGCTTTAGCAAAAAGGAAAGTTTTAAGCCTAATCTTAAAAGTAGAGAGGGTGTCTGTCTCCCTGATCCGAATTCGGAGCTGGTTCCACAGGAGAGGAGCCTGAAAGCTGAAGGCTCTGCCTCCCATTCTACTCTTACAAACCCTAGGAACTACAAGTAAGCCTGCAGTCTGAGAGCGAAGCGCTCTATTGGGGTGATATGGTACTATGAGGTCCCTAAGATAAGATGGGACCTGATTATTCAAAACCTTATAAGTAAGAAGAAGAATTTTAAATTCTATTCTAGAATTAACAGGAAGCCAATGAAGAGAGGCCAATATGGGTGAGATATGTTCTCTCCTTCTAGTCCCCGTCAGTACTCTAGCTACAGCATTTTGAATTAACTGAAGGCTTTTCAGGGAACTTTTAGGACAACCTGATAATAATTAATTACAATAGGCCAGCCTAGAGGAAATCAATCAATCAATCAATCAACTTTTTTCTTATATAGCGCCAAATCACAACAAACAGTTGCCCCAAGGCACTCCACATTGCAAGGCAAGGCCATACAATAATTATGAAAAACCCCAACGGTCAAAACGACCCCCTATGAGCAAGCACTTGGCCACAGTGGGAAGGAAAAACTCCCTTTTAACAGGAAGAAACCTCCAGCAGAACCAGGCTCAGGGAGGGGCAGTCTTCTGCTGAGACTGGTTGGGGCTGAGGGAAAGAACCAGGAAAAAGAGATCGATCACTAATGATTAAATGCAGAGTGATGCATACGGAGCAAAAAGAGAAAGAAACACTGCATCATGGGAACCCCCCCACAGTCTACGTCTAAAGCAACATAACCAAGGGATGGTCCAGGGTCACCCGATCCAGCCCTAACTATAAGCCTTAGCGAAAAGGAAAGTTTTAAGCCTAATCTTAAAAGTAGAGAGGGTATCTGTCTCCCTGATCTGAATTGGGAGCTGGTTCCACAGGAGAGGAGCCTGAAAGCTGAAGGCTCTGCCTCCCATTCTACTCTTACAAACCCTAGGAACTACAAGTAAGCCCGCAGTCTGAGAGCGAAGCGCTCTAATGGGGTAATATGGTACTACGAGGTCCCTAAGATAAGATGGGACCTGATTATTCAAAACCTTATAAGTAAGAAGAAGAATTTTAAATTCTATTCTAGCATTAACAGGAAGCCAATGAAGGGAGGCCAACACGGGTGAGATATACTCTCTCCTGCTAGTCCCCGTCAGTACTCTAGCTGCAGCATTCTGAACCAACTGAAGGCTTTTTAGGGAACTTTTAGGACAACCTGATAATAATGAATTACAATAGTCCAGCTTAGAGGAAATAAATGCATGAATTAGTTTTTCAGCATCACTCTGAGACAAGACCTTTCTAATTTTAGAGATATTGCGTAAATGCAAAAAAGCAGTCTTACATATTTGTTTAATATGCGCTTTGAATGACATATCCTGATCAAAAATGACTCCAAGATTTCTCACAGTATTACTAGAGGTCAGGGTAATGCCATCCAGAGTAAGGATCTGGTTAGACACCATGTTTCTAAGATTTGTGGGGCCAAGTACAATAACTTCAATTTTATCTGAGTTTAAAAGCAGGAAATTAGAGGTCATCCATGTCCTTATGTCTGTAAGACAATCCTGCAGTTTAGCTAATTGGTGTGTGTCCTCTGGCTTCATGGATAGATAAAGCTGGGTATCATCTGCGTAACAATGAAAATTTAAGCAATACCGTCTAATAATACTGCCTAAGGGAAGCATGTATAAAGTGAATAAAATTGGTCCTAGCACAGAACCTTGTGGAACTCCATAATTAACCTTAGTCTGTGAAGAAGATTCCCCATTTATATGAACAAATTGTAATCTATTAGATAAATATGATTCAAACCACCGCAGCGCAGTGCCTTTAATACCTATGGCATGCTCTAATCTCTGTAATAAAATTGTATGGTCAACAGTATCAAAAGCAGCACTGAGGTCTAACAGAACAAGCACAGAGATGAGTCCACTGTCTGAGGCCATAAGAAGATCATTTGTAACCTTCACTAATGCTGTTTCTGTACTATGATGAATTCTAAAACCTGACTGAAACTCTTCAAATAGACCATTCCTCTGCAGATGATCAGTTAGCTGTTTTACAACTACCCTTTCAAGAATTTTTGAGAGAAAAGGAAGGTTGGAGATTGGCCTATAATTAGCTAAGATAGCTGGGTCAAGTGATGGCTTTTTAAGTAATGGTTTAATTACTGCCACCTTAAAAGCCTGTGGTACATAGCCAACTAATAAAGATAGATTGATCAATCAATCAATCAACTTTTTTCTTGTATAGCGCCAAATCACAACAAACAGTTGCCCCAAGGCGCTCCACATTGCAAGGCAAGGCCATACAATAATTATGAAACACAGTCTACGTCTAAAGCAACATAACCAAGGGATGGTCCAGGGTCACCCGATCCAGCCCTAACTATAAGCCTTAGCGAAAAGGAAAGTTTTAAGCC
>NW_022986488.1:0-38684 GCF_902500255.1 Thalassophryne amazonica
CAGCACCTGTAACAGCAGATGCCTGTGTTTTCAGCACCTGTAACAGCAGATGCCGGTGTTTTCAGAACTTAGAGCAGCAGATGCCTGTGTTTTCAGTACCTGTAACAGCAGATGCCTGTTTTTTCAGAACTTGGAGCAGCAGATGCTGGTGTTTTCATTCAATGGAGCAGCAGATGCCAGTATTTTCAACACCTGGAGCAGCAGATGCCGGTATTTTCAGCACCTGGATCAGCAGATGCCGGTGTTTTCAGTCAATGGAGCAGCATATGCTGGTATTTTCAGTCAATGGAGCAGCAGATGCCGGTGTTTTCAGTCCCTGGAGCAGCAGATGCCTGTGTTTTCAGCACCTGGAGCAGCAGATGCCTGTGTTTTCAGCACCTGGAGCAACAGATGCCGGTGTTTTCAACACCTGGAGCAACAGATGCCGGTGTTTTCAACACCTGGAGCAGCAGATGCCTGTGTTTTCAGCACCTGGAGCAGCAGATGCCTGTGTTTTCAGTACTTGGAGCAGCAGATGCCTGTGTTTTCAGCACCTGGAGCAGCAGATGCCTGTGTTTTCAGCACCTGGAGCAGCAGATGCCGGTGTTTTCAACACCTTGAGCAGCAGATGCTGGTGTTTTCAGTCCCTGGAGCAGCAGATGCCGGTGTTTTCAGAACTTGGAGCAGCAGATGCCTGTGTTTTCAGAACGTGGAGCAGTAGATGCCTGTGTTTTCAGAACGTGGAGCAGTAGATGCCTGTTTTTTCAGGACTTCGAGCAGCAAATGCTGGTGTTTTCAGTACCTGGAGCAGCAGATGCCAGAGTTTTCAGTATCTGGAGCAGCACATGCTGGTATTTTCAGAACTTGGAGCAGCAAATGCTGGTGTTTTCAGGACCTGGAGCAGCAGATGCCAGAGTTTTCAGTATCTGGAGCAGCAGATGCTGGTGTTTTCAGCAACTGTAGCAACAGATGCCGGTGTTTTCAGCACCTGGAGCAGCAGATGCCTGTGTTTTCAGCACCTGGAGCAGCAGATGCCTGTGTTTTCAGCACCTGGAGCAGCACATGCCGGTGTTTTCAGCACCTGGAGCAGCACATGCCGGTGTTTTCAGTCAATGGAACAGCAGATGCTGTTGTTTTCAGTCAATGGAGCAGCAGATGCCAGTGTTTTCAGTAAATGGAGCAGCAGATGCCGGTGTTTTCAGTTCCTGGAGACGCAGATGCTGGTGTTTTCAGTCCCTGGAGCAGCAGATGCCGGTGTTTTCAGCACCTACAGCAGCAGATGCCTGTGTTTTCAGTCCCTGGAGCAGCAGATGCCGGTGTTTTCAGCACCTGGAGCAGCAAATGCCGGTGTTTAAAGTAAATGGAGCAGCAAATGCCGGTGTTTTCAGTTACTGGAGAAGCAGATGCCTGTGTTTTCAGAACTTGGAGCAGCAGATGCCGTTGTTTTCAGAACTTGGAGCAGCAGATGCCGGTGTTTTCAGCACCTACAGCAGCAGATGCCTGTGTTTTCAGTCCCTGGAGCAGCAGATGCCGTTGTTTTCAGAACTTGGAGCAGCAGATGCCGGTGTTTTCAATCCCTGGAGCAGCAGATGCCGGTTTTTTCAGTCCCTGGAGCAAGAAGATGCTCGTGTTTTCAGCACATGGAGCAGCAGATGCCGGTGTTTTCAGTATCTGGAGCAAGAAGATGCTCGTGTTTTCAGCACATGGAGCAGCAGATGCCGGTGTTTTCAGTCAATAGAGCAGCAGATGCCAGTATTTTCAGTCAATGGAGCAGCAGATGCACGTATTTTCAGCAGCTGGAGCAGCAGATGCTGGTGTTTTCAGTCAATGGAGCAGCACATGCCAGTATTTTCAGCACCTGGAGCAGCAGATGCCGGTGTTTTCAGTCAATAGAGCAGCAGATGCTGTTGTTTTCAGCACCTGGAGCAGCAGATGCTGTTGTTTTCAGTCCCTGGAGCAGCACATGCCGGTGTTTTCAGTATCTGGAGCAGCAGATGCCGGTGTTTTCAACACCTTGAGCAGCAGATGCTGGTGTTTTCAGCACCTGGAGCAGCAGATGCCAGTGGTTTCAGTGAATGGAGCAGCAGATGCTGGTGTTTTCAGTCCCTGGAGCAGCAGATGCCGGTGTTTTCAGAACTTGGAGCAGCAGATGCCTGTGTTTTCAGAACGTGGAGCAGTAGATGCCTGTGTTTTCAGAACGTGGAGCAGTAGATGCCTGTTTTTTCAGGACTTGGAGCAGCAAATGCTGGTGTTTTCAGTACCTGGAGCAGCAGATAACTGTGTTTTCAGTATCTGGAGCAGCAGATGCCAGAGTTTTCAGTATCTGGAGCAGCACATGCTGGTATTTTCAGAACTTGGAGCAGCAAATGCTGGTGTTTTCAGGACCTGGAGCAGCAGATAACTGTGTTTTCAGTATCTGGAGCAGCAGATGCCAGAGTTTTCAGTATCTGGAGCAGCAGATGCTGGTGTTTTCAGCAACTGTAGCAACAGATGCCGGTGTTTTCAGCACCTGGAGCAGCAGATGCCTGTGTTTTCAGCACCTGGAGCAGCACATGCCGGTGTTTTCAGTCAATGGAACAGCAGATGCTGTTGTTTTCAGTCAATGGAGCAGCAGATGCCAGTGTTTTCAGTAAATGGAGCAGCAGATGCCGGTGTTTTCAGTTCCTGGAGACGCAGATGCTGGTGTTTTCAGTCCCTGGAGCAGCAAATGCCGTTGTTTTCAGAACTTGGAGCAGCAGATGCCGGTGTTTTCAATCCCTGGAGCAGCAGATGCCGTTTTTTTCAGTCCCTGGAGCAAGAAGATGCTCGTGTTTTCAGTAAATGGAGCAGCAGATGCCGGTGTTTTCAGAACTTGGAGCAGCAGATGCCGTTGTTTTCAGAACTTGGAGCAGCAGATGCCGGTGTTTTCAGCACCTACAGCAGCAGATGCCTGTGTTTTCAGTCCCTGGAGCAGCAGATGCCGTTGTTTTCAGAACTTGGAGCAGCAGATGCCGGTGTTTTCAATCCCTGGAGCAGCAGATGCCGGTTTTTTCAGTCCCTGGAGCAAGAAGATGCTCGTGTTTTCAGTAAATGGAGCAGCAGATGCCGGTGTTTTCAGTTCCTGGAGACGCAGATGCTGGTGTTTTCAGTCCCTGGAGCAGCAGATGCCGGTGTTTTCAGCACCTGGAGCAGCAAATGCCGGTGTTTTCAGTTACTGGAGAAGCAGATGCCTGTGTTTTCAGAACTTGGAGCAGCAGATGCCGGTGTTTTCAGTACCTACAGCAGCAGATGCCTGTGTTTTCAGTCCCTGGAGCAGCAGATGCCGTTGTTTTCAGAACTTGGAGCAGCAGATGCCGGTGTTTTCAATCCCTGGAGCAGCAGATGCCGGTTTTTTTCAGTCCCTGGAGCAAGAAGATGCTCGTGTTTTCAGCACATGGAGCAGCAGATGCCGGTGTTTTCAGTATCTGGAGCAAGAAGATGCTCGTGTTTTCAGCACATGGAGCAGCAGATGCCGGTGTTTTCAGTCAATAGAGCAGCAGATGCCAGTATTTTCAGTCAATGGAGCAGCAGATGCACGTATTTTCAGCAGCTGGAGCAGCAGATGCTGGTGTTTTCAGTCAATGGAGCAGCAGATGCCAGTATTTTCAGTCAATGGAGCAGCACATGCCAGTATTTTCAGCACCTGGAGCAGCAGATGCCGGTGTTTTCAGTATCTGGAGCAGCAGATACCAGTATTTTCAACACCTGGAGCAGCAGATGCCAGTAATTGAAGCACCTGGAGCAGCAGATGCAGGTGTATTCAGGACCTGGAGCAGCAGATACCTGTGTTTTCAGCACCTGGAGCAGCAGATGCTGGTGTTTTCAGTATCTGGAGCAGCAGATGCCTGTGTTTTCAGAACTTGGAGCAGCAGATGCCTGTGTTTTCAGAACGTGGAGCAGCAGATGCCTGTGTTTTCAGAACGTGGAGCAGCAGATGCCTGTGTTTTCAGAACGTGGAGCAGCAGATGCCAGTGTTTTCAGAACTTAGAGCAGCAGATGCCTGTGTTTTCAGCACCTGTAACAGCAGATGCCTGTGTTTTCAGAACTTAGAGCAGCAGATGCCTGTTTTTTCAGCACCTGTAACAGCAGATGTGTTGTGTGGGCCGCGGAAGAGGAGGTACTGCTGGCCCACCACCACCAGATGGCGACCTGCTTGGAGTGCGGGCTCCAAGCACGAGAGGGTGTCGGAGCCGCTGGAAGTAACAGCTGTCACTTATCAGCACCAGCTGTCACTCATCACCATCACTACAAAGGCCGGACTGCAACTCCACCTCCTCGCCGAGAAATCATCCTCCATACAGGTAATTCTCTGCTGTATCTATAACAAATAATAGTCTGATCTCATTTGCAGCCGTTTTCCTGTGACGGTGTCCTTATCTGCGGTATTGGCGTTTGGTGTGGACTGCGATGGCTTTGCCTCACACCCCAAACCAGATAAGTGGTTTCACAGGAGCTGTACAAGTGTGTTATTGGAGGTGGAGGTGCTCCCTCTGAACTGAACACAGACTGTGTGGGACTGGGATTACTGAGTGTGCGTACTCACACTTATCAAACTGTTTCTGTTCTCTGCCAGCAGTACCGGGTCTGACTGCTGAAGACAGTGGCCACCTGGGGCGCAGGGCTTGGCAGCTCCGGTGTTCTTCACATCCGTTGGTGGTGGAAGCTGTGTGGGTTCCGGCTCTTCTATCACCAGACGTCTTCTATCTTCGAGCCTGCCACACGCCACCTTGTGTATGATTGACATTCCGCACTATTGTTATTGTCTGTACTTCGTTGTGTGCTTCACAACATTAAATTGTTATTTTTTGGCTTATCCATTGTCCGTTCATTAACGCCCCCTGTTGTGGGTACGTGTCACGACACCTTCCCAACAAGATGCCTGTGTTTTCAGAACTTAGAGCAGCAGATGCCTGTGTTTTCAGCACCTGGAGCAGCAGATGCCAGTGTTTTCAATCCCTGGAGCAGCAGATGCCGGTATTTTCAATACCTGGAGCAGCAGATGCTGGTGTTTTAATTCAATGGAGCAGCAGATGCTGGTATTGTCAGCACCTGGAGCAGCAGATGACAGTGATTTCAGCACCTGCAGCAGCAGATGCCGGTGTTTTAAATCCCTGGAGCAGCAGATGCCGGTGTTTTCAGTACTTGGAGCAGCAGATGCCTGTGTTTTCAGCACCTGGAGCAACAGATGCCAGTGTTTTCAGCACCTGGAGCAGCAGATGCCGGTGTTTTCAGTCAATGGAACAGGAGATGCCGGTATTTTCAGCACCTGGAGCAGCAGATGCTGGTGTTTTCAGCACCTGGAGCAGCAGATGCTGGTGTTTTCAGTCAATGGAGCAGCAGATGCCGGTATTTTCAGCACTTGGAGCAGCAGATGCCGGTATTTTCAGCACTTGGAGCAGCAGATGCCGGTATTTTCAGCACTTGGAGCAACAGATGCCAGTGTTTTCAGCACCTGGAGCAGCAGATGCCGGTATTTTCAGCACCTGGAGCAGCAGATGCTGGTGTTTTCAGTCAATGGAGCAGCAGATGCCGGTATTTTCAGCACTTGGAGCAGCAGATGCTGGTGTTTTCAACACCTGGAGCAGTAGATGCTGGTGTTTTCATTCAGTGGAGCAGCAGATGCCGGTATTTTCAGCACCTGTAGCAGCAGATGCCTGTGTTTTCAACACCTGGAGCAGAAGATGCCTGTGTTTTCAGCACCTGGAGCAGCAGATGCCTATGTTTTCAGCACCTGGAGCAGCAGATGCTGGTGTTTTCATTCAATGGAGCAGCAGATGCCGGTATTTTCAGCACCTGGAGCAGCAGATGCTGGTGTTTTCATTCAATGGAGCAGCAGATGCCGATATTTTCAGCACCTGGAGCAGCAAATGCCGGTGTTTGCAGTCAATGCAGCAGCAGATGCCGATATTTTCAGTAACTGGAGCAGCAGATGCTGGAGTTTTCATTCCCTCGAGCAGCAGATGCTGGTGTTTTCAGCACCTGGAGCAGCAGATGCCTGTGTTTTCAGAACTTGGAGCAGCAGATGCCGATGTTTTCAGTCCCAGGAGCAGCAGATGCCGGTGTTTTCAGCACCTGGAGCAGCAGATGCCGGTGTTTTCAGTCAATGCAGCAGCAGATGCCAGTATTTTCAGCACCTGGAGCAGCAGATGCCGGTGTTTTCAGTCAGTGGAGCAGTAGATGCCAGTATTTTCAGCACCTGGAGCAGCAAATGCTGGTGTTTTCAGTCAATGGGGCAGCAGATGCCGGTATTTTTGGTACCTGGAGCAGCAGATGCCCGTGTTTCAGTACATGCCTCAGCAGATGCCGGTATTTTCAGTACCTGGAGCAGTAGATGCCGGTGTTTTCAGTCGATGGAGCAGCAGATGCCAGTGTTTTCAGCCCCTGGAGCAGGAGATGCCGGTGTTTTCAGCACCTGGAGCAGCAGATGCCTGTGTTTTCAACACCTGGAGCAGCAGATGCCTGTGTTTTCAGCACCTGGAGCAGGAGATGCCTGTGTTTTCAGCACCTGGAGCAGCAGATGCCAGTGCTTTCAGCACCTGGAGCAGCAGATGCCTGTGTTTTCAGCACCTGGAGCAGCAGATGCCAGTGCTTTCAGCACCTGGAGCAGGAGATGCCGGTGATTTCAGTCAATGGAGCAGCAGATGCCGGTGTTTTCAGCACCTGGAGCAGCAGATGCCAGTGTTTTCAACACCTGGAGCAGCAGATGCCGGTGATTTCAGTCAATGGAGCAGCACATGCCGGTATTTTCAGTACATAGAGCAGCAGATGCTGGAGTTTTCAGTCCCTGGAGCAGCAGATGCCTGTGTTTTCAGAACTTGGAGCAGCAGATGCTGGTGTTTTCAGTCAATGGAGCAGTAGATGCCGGTGTTTCAGTACGTGCCTCAGCAGATCCCGGTATTTTCAGTACCTGGAGCAGCAGATGCTGGTGTTTTCAGTCCCTGGTGCAGCAGATGCCGGTGTTTTCAGAACTTTGAGCAGCAGATGCCGGTGTTTTCAGCACCTGGAGCAGCAGATGCCGGTGTTTTCAATCCCTGGAGCAGCAGATGCCGGTGTTTTCAGTACTTGGAGCAGCAGATGCCTGTGTTTTCAGCACCTGGAGCAGAAGATGCCGGTGTTTTCAGCACCTGGAGCAACAGATGCCAGTGTTTTCAGCACCTGGAGCAGCAGATGCCGGTGTTTTCAGTCAATGGAACAGGAGATGCCGGTATTTTCAGCACCTGGAGCAGCAGATGCCAGTGGTTTCAGTCAATGGAGCAGCAGATGCCGGTATTTTCAGCACTTGGAGCAGCAGATGCTGGTGTTTTCAGTCCCTGGAGCAGCAGATGCCTGTGTTTTCAGCACCTGGAGCAGTAGATGCTGGTGTTTTCATTCAGTGGAGCAGCAGATGCCGGTATTTTCAGCACCTGTAGCAGCAGATGCCTATGTTTTCAGTACTTGGAGCAGCAGATGCTGGTGTTTTCAGCACCTGGAGCAGCAGATGCTGGTGTTTTCATTCAATGGAGCAGCAGATGCCGATATTTTCAGCACCTGGAGCAGCAAATGCCGGTGTTTGCAGTCAATGCAGCAGCAGATGCCGATATTTTCAGTAACTGGAGCAGCAGATGCTGGAGTTTTCATTCCCTCGAGCAGCAGATGCCGGTGTTTTCAGTCCCTGGAGCAGCAGATGCTGGTGTTTTCAGCACCTGGAGCAGCAGATGCCTGTGTTTTCAGAACTTGGAGCAGCAGATGCCGATGTTTTCAGTCCCAGGAGCAGCAGATGCCGGTGTTTTCAGCACCTGGAGCAGCAGATGCCGGTGTTTTCAGTCAATGCAGCAGCAGATGCCAGTATTTTCAGCACCTGGAGCAGCAGATGCCGGTGTTTTCAGTCAGTGGAGCAGTAGATGCCAGTATTTTCAGCACCTGGAGCAGCAAATGCTGGTGTTTTCAGTCAATGGGGCAGCAGATGCCGGTATTTTTGGTACCTGGAGCAGCAGATGCCCGTGTTTCAGTACCTGCCTCAGCAGATGCCGGTATTTTCAGTACCTGGAGCAGTAGATGCCGGTGTTTTCAGCCCCTGGAGCAGGAGATGCCGGTGTTTTCAGCACCTGGAGCAGCAGATGCCTGTGTTTTCAACACCTGGAGCAGCAGATGCCTGTGTTTTCAGCACCTGGAGCAGGAGATGCCTGTGTTTTCAGTACTTGGAGCAGCAGATGCCTGTGTTTTCAGAACGTGGAGCAGCAGATGCCTGTGTTTTCAGTACTTGGAGCAGCAGATGCCTGTGTTTTCAGCACCTGGAGCAGCAGATGCCTGTGTTTTCAGCACCTGGAGCAGCAGATGCCAGTGTTTTCAGCACCTGGAGCAGGAGATGCCGGTGATTTCAGTCAATGGAGCAGCACATGCCGGTATTTTCAGTACATAGAGCAGCAGATGCTGGAGTTTTCAGTCCCTGGAGCAGCAGATGCCTGTGTTTTCAGAACTTGGAGCAGCAGATGCCGGTGTTTCAGTACGTGCCTCAGCAGATCCCGGTATTTTCAGTACCTGGAGCAGCAGATGCTGGTGTTTTCAGTCCCTGGTGCAGCAGATGCCGGTGTTTTCAGTCGCTGGAGCAGCAGATGCCTGTGTTTTCAGCACCTGGAGCAGGAGATGCCTGTGTTTTCAGCACCTGGAGCAGCAGATGCCTGTGTTTTCAGTCGCTGGAGCAGCAGATGCCGGTGTTTTCAGCACCTGGAGCAGGAGATGCCTGTGTTTTCAGCCCCTGGAGCAGCAGATGCCTGTGTTTTCAGTCGCTGGAGCAGCAGATGCCTGTGTTTTCAGCACCTGGAGCAGGAGATGCCTGTGTTTTCAGCACCTGGAGCAGCAGATGCCTGTGTTTTCAGCCCCTGGAGCAGGAGATGCCTGTGTTTTCAGCACCTGGAGCAGCAGATGCCTGTGTTTTCAGTCGCTGGAGCAGCAGATGCCGGTGTTTTCAGCCCCTGGAGCAGGAGATGCCTGTGTTTTCAGCACCTGGAGCAGCATATGCCTGTGTTTTCATCACCTGGAGCAGCAGATGCCTGTGTTTTCAGCACCTGGAGCAGCAGATGCCTGTGTTTTCAGCACCTGGAGCAGCAGATGCCAGTGTTTTCAGCACCTGGAGCAGCAGATGCCGCTGATTTCAGTCAATGGAGCAGCAGATGCCGGTGTTTTCAGCACCTGGAGTAGCAGATGCCAGTGTTTTCATCACCTGGAGCAGCAGATGCCGGTGATTTCAGTCAATGGAGCAGCAGATGCCGGTATTTTCAGTACCTGGAGCAGCAGATGCCGGTGTTTTCAGTCAATGGAGCAGTAGATGCCGGTGTTTCAGTACCTGCCTCAGCAGATCCCGGTATTTTCAGTACCTGGAACAGCAGATGCCTGTGTTTTCAACACCTGGAGCAGCAAATGCCTGTGTTTCCAGCACCTGGAGCAGGAGATGCCTGTGTTTTCAGTACTTGGAGCAGCAGATGCCTGTGTTTTCAGAACGTGGAGCAGCAGATGCCTGTGTTTTCAGTACTTGGAGCAGCAGATGCCTGTGTTTTCAGCACCTGGAGCAGCAGATGCCTGTGTTTTCAGCACCTGGAGCAGCAGATGCCAGTGTTTTCAGCACCTGGAGCAGGAGATGCCGGTGATTTCAGTCAATGGAGCAGCAGATGCCGGTGTTTTCAGCACCTGGAGCAGCAGATGCCAGTGTTTTCAATACCTGGAGCAGCAGATGCCTGTGTTTTCAGCACCTGGAGCAGCAGATGCCAGTGTTTTCAGCACCTGGAGCAGGAGATGCCGGTGATTTCAGTCAATGGAGCAGCACATGCCGGTATTTTCAGTACATAGAGCAGCAGATGCTGGAGTTTTCAGTCCCTGGAGCAGCAGATGCCTGTGTTTTCAGAACTTGGAGCAGCAGATGCCGGTGTTTCAGTACGTGCCTCAGCAGATCCCGGTATTTTCAGTACCTGGAGCAGCAGATGCTGGTGTTTTCAGTCCCTGGTGCAGCAGATGCCGGTGTTTTCAGTCGCTGGAGCAGCAGATGCCTGTGTTTTCAGCACCTGGAGCAGGAGATGCCTGTGTTTTCAGCACCTTCAGCAGCAGATGCCTGTGTTTTCAGTCGCTGGAGCAGCAGATGCCGGTGTTTTCAGCACCTGGAGCAGGAGATGCCTGTGTTTTCAGCACCTGGAGCAGCAGATGCCTGTGTTTTCAGCCCCTGGAGCAGGAGATGCCTGTGTTTTCAGTCGCTGGAGCAGCAGATGCCTGTGTTTTCAGCACCTGGAGCAGGAGATGCCTGTGTTTTCAGCACCTGGAGCAGCAGATGCCTGTGTTTTCAGCCCCTGGAGCAGGAGATGCCTGTGTTTTCAGCACCTGGAGCAGCAGATGCCTGTGTTTTCAGTCGCTGGAGCAGCAGATGCCGGTGTTTTCAGCCCCTGGAGCAGGAGATGCCTGTGTTTTCAGCACCTGGAGCAGCATATGCCTGTGTTTTCATCACCTGGAGCAGCAGATGCCTGTGTTTTCAGCACCTGGAGCAGCAGATGCCTGTGTTTTCAGCACCTGGAGCAGCAGATGCCAGTGTTTTCAGCACCTGGAGCAGCAGATGCCGCTGATTTCAGTCAATGGAGCAGCAGATGCCGGTGTTTTCAGCACCTGGAGTAGCAGATGCCAGTGTTTTCATCACCTGGAGCAGCAGATGCCGGTGATTTCAGTCAATGGAGCAGCAGATGCCGGTATTTTCAGTACCTGGAGCAGCAGATGCCGGTGTTTTCAGTCAATGGAGCAGTAGATGCCGGTGTTTCAGTACCTGCCTCAGCAGATCCCGGTATTTTCAGTACCTGGAGCAGCAGATGCCTGTGTTTTCAGTACTTGGAGCAGCAGATGCCGGTGATTTCAGTCAATGGAGCAGCAGATGCCAGTATTTTCAGTACCTGGAGCAGCAGATGCTGGAGTTTTCAGTCCCTGGAGCAGCACATGCCGGTGTTTTCAGCACCTGGAGCAGCAGATGCCTGTGTTTTCAGTCAATGGAGCAGTAGATGCCGGTGTTTTCAGCACCGGGAGCAGCAGATGCCGGTGTTTTCAGAACTTGGAGCAGCAGATATCTGTGTTTTCAGAACTTGGAGCAGCAGATGCCTGTGTTTTCAGAACTTGGAGCAGCAGATGCCGGTGTTTTCAGCACCTGGAGCAGCAGATGCCAGTGTTTTCAGCACCGGGAGCAGCAGATGCCGGTGTTTTCAGCACCTAGAGCAGCAGATGCCAGTAATTTCAGCACCTGGAGCAGGAGATGCCGGTATTTTCAGTACCTGGAGCAGCAGATGCCAGTGTTTTCAGCACCTGGAGCAGCAGATGCCGCTGATTTCAGTCAATGGAGCAGCAGATGCCAGTGATTTCAGCACCTGGAGCAGCAGATGCCTGTGTTTTCAAAACTTGGAGCAGCAGATGCCAGTGATTTCAGCACCTGGAGCAGCAGATGCCTGTGTTTTCAGAACTTGGAGCAGCAGATGCCTGTGTTTTCAGCACATGGAGCAGCAGATGCCGGTGATTTCAGTCAATGGAGCAGCAGATGCCTGTGTTTTCAGAACTTGGAGCAGCAGATGATCTTGTTTTCAGTCAATGGAGCAGCAGATGCCGGTGTTTCAGTACCTGCCTCAGCAGATCCCGGTATTTTCAGTACCTGGAGCAGCACATGCTGGTGTTTTCAGTCCCTGGAGCAGCAGATGCCAGTGTTTTCAGCACCTGGAGCAGCAGATCCCGGTATTTTCAGTACCTGGAGCAGCAGATGCTGGTGTTTTCAGTCCCTGGAGCAGCAGATGCCGGTGTTTTCAACACCTGGAGCAGCAGATATCTGTGTTTTCAGAACTTGGAGCAGCAGATGCCAGTGTTTTCAGCACCTGGAGCAGCAGATGCCTGTGTTTTCAGTCCCTGGAGCAGCAGATGCCTGTGTTTTCAGAACTTGGAGCAGCAGATGCCTGTGTTTTCAGCCCATGGAGCAGCACATGCCGGTGTTTTCAGCACCTGGAGCAGCAGATGCTGGTGTTTTCTGTCAATGGAGCAGTAGATGCCGGTGTTTCAGTACCTGCCTCAGCAGATCCCGGTATTTTCAGTACCTGGAGCAGCAGATGCTGGTGTTTTCAGTCCCTGGAGCATCAGATATCTGTGTTTTCAGAACTTGGAGCAGCAGGTGCCTGTGTTTTCAGAACTTGGAGCAGCAGATGCCTGTGTTTTCAGAACTTGGAGCAGCAGATACCTGTGTTTTCAGCACCTGGAGCAGCAGATGCTGGAGTTTTCAGTCCCTGTTGCAGCACATGCCGGTGTTTTCAACACCTGGAGCAGCAGATGCCTGTGTTTTCAGAACTTGGAGCAGCAGATGCTTGTGTTTTCAGTCAATGGAGCAGCAGATGCCTGTGTTTCAGTACCTGGAGCAGCAGATACTGGTGTTTTCAGTCCCTGGAGCAGCAGATGCTGGTGTTTTCAGTCCCTGGAGCAGCAGATGCCCGTGTTTTCAGCACCTGGAGCAGCAGATACTGGTGTTTTCAGTCCCTGGAGCAGCAGATGCCGGTGGTTTCAGTACCTGGAGCAGCAGATGCCAGTGTTTTTGGTCCCTTGAGCAGCAGATGCCAGTGCTTTCAGTCCCTGGAGCAGCAGATGCCTGTGTTTTCAGAACTTGGAGCAGCAGATGCCAGTGTTTTCAGCACCTGAAGCAACAGATGCCTGTGTTTTCAGAACTTGGAGCAGCAGATGCCAGTGTTTTCAGCACCTGGAGCAGCAGATGCCAGTGTTTTCAGCACCTGGAGAAGCAGATGCCTGTGTTTTCAGCCCATGGAGCAGCAGATGCCGGTGTTTTCAACACCTGGAGCAGCAGATGCCTGTGTTTTCAGCACCTGGAGCAGCAGATGCCGGTTTTTTCAGCACCTGGAGCAGCACATGCCGGTGTTTTGAGCACCTGGAGCAGCAGATGCCTGTGTTTTCAGAACTTGGAGCAGCAGATGTTGGTGTTTTCAGTCAATGGAGCAGTAGATACCGGTGTTTCAGTAACTGCCTCAGCAGATATCTGTGTTTTCAGAACTTGGAGCAGCAGATGCCTGTGTTTTCAGAACTTGGAGCAGCAGATGCCGGTGTTTTCAGCACCTGGAGCAGCAGATGCCTGTGTTTTCAGAACTTGGAGCAGCAGATGCCAGTGTTTTCAGCACCTGGAGCAGCAGATGCCAATGTTTTCAGCACCTGGAGCAGCAGATGCCAATGTTTTCAGCACCTGGAGCAGCAGATGCCGGTGATTTCAGTCAATGGAGCAGCAGATGCCGGTATTTTCAGTACCTGGAGCAGCAGATGCCTGTGTTTTCAGCCCCTGGAGCAGCAGATGCCGGTGTTTTCAGCACCTGGAGCAGGAGATGCCTGTGTTTTCATCACCTGGAGCAGCAGATGCCAGTGTTTTCAGCACCTGGAGCAGCAGATGCCGGTATTTTCAGTACCTGGAGCAGCAGATGCCGCTGATTTCAGTCAATGGAGCAGCAGATACCGGTGTTTTCAGCACCTGGAGTAGCAGATGCCGGTGATTTCAGTCAATGGAGCAGCAGATGCCGGTATTTTCAGTCCCTGGAGCAGCACATGCCGGTGTTTTCAGCACCTGGAGCAGCAGATGCCGGTGATTTCAGTCAATGGAGCAGCAGATGCCGGTATTTTCAGTCCCTGGAGCAGCACATGCCGGTGTTTTCAGCACCTGGAGCAGCAGATGCCTGTGTTTTCAGAACTTGGAGCAGCAGATGCTGGTGTTTTCAGTCAATGGAGCAGTAGATGCCGGTGTTTCAGTACCTGCCTCAGCAGATCCCGGTATTTTCAGTACCTGGAGCAGCAGATCCCGGTATTTTCAGTACCTGGAGCAGCAGATGCCAGTGTTTTCAGCACCTGGAGCAGCAGATGCCAATGTTTTCAGCACCTGGAGCAGCAGATGCCAATGTTTTCAGCACCTGGAGCAGCAGATGCCGGTGATTTCAGTCAATGGAGCAGCAGATGCCGGTATTTTCAGTACCTGGAGCAGCAGATGCCTGTGTTTTCAGCCCCTGGAGCAGGAGATGCCGGTGTTTTCAGCACCTGGAGCAGCAGATGCCTGTGTTTTCATCACCTGGAGCAGCAGATGCCTGTGTTGTCAGTACTTGGAGCAGCAGATGCCTGTGTTTTCAGCACCTGGAGCAGCAGATGCCAGTGTTTTCAGCACCTGGAGCAGCAGATGCCGGTATTTTCAGTACCTGGAGCAGCAGATGCCGCTGATTTCAGTCAATGGAGCAGCAGATACCGGTGTTTTCAGCACCTGGAGTAGCAGATGCCGGTGATTTCAGTCAATGGAGCAGCAGATGCCGGTATTTTCAGTCCCTGGAGCAGCACATGCCGGTGTTTTCAGCACCTGGAGCAGCAGATGCCGGTGATTTCAGTCAATGGAGCAGCAGATGCCGGTATTTTCAGTCCCTGGAGCAGCACATGCCGGTGTTTTCAGCACCTGGAGCAGCAGATGCCTGTGTTTTCAGTCAATGGAGCAGTAGATGCCGGTGTTTCAGTACCTGCCTCAGCAGATCCCGGTATTTTCAGTACCTGGAGCAGCAGATCCCGGTATTTTCAGTACCTGGAGCAGCAGATGCTGGTGTTTTCAGTCCCTGGAGCAGCAGATGCCGGTGTTTTCAACACCTGGAGCAGCAGATATCTGTGTTTTCAGAACTTGGAGCAGCAGATGCCAGTGTTTTCAGTCCCTGGAGCAGCAGATGCCTGTGTTTTCAGAACTTGGAGCAGCAGATGCCTGTGTTTTCAGAACTTGGAGCAGCAGATGCTGGTGTTTTCTGTCAATGGAGCAGTAGATGCCGGTGTTTCAGTACCTGCCTCAGCAGATCCCGGTATTTTCACTACCTGGAGCAGCAGATGCTGGTGTTTTCAGTCCCTGGAGCAGCAGATATCTGTGTTTTCAGAACTTGGAGCAGCAGATGCCTGTGTTTTCCGAACTTGGAGCAGCAGATGCCGGTGTTTTCAGCACCTGGAGCAGCAGATGCCTGTGTTTTCAGAACTTGGAGCAGCAGATACCTGTGTTTTCAGCACCTGGAGCAGCAGATGCCTGTGTTTTCAGCACCTGGAGCAGCAGATGCCGGTGATTTCAGTCAATGGAGCAGCAGATGCCGGTATTTTCAGTCCCTGGAGCAGCACATGCCGGTGTTTTCAGCACCTGGAGCAGCAGATGCCTGTGTTTTCAGAACTTGGAGCAGCAGATGCTGGTGTTTTCAGTCAATGGAGCAGTAGATGCCGGTGTTTCAGTACCTGCCTCAGCAGATCCCGGTATTTTCAGTACCTGGAGCAGCAGATCCCGGTATTTTCAGTACCTGGAGCAGCAGATGCTGGTGTTTTCAGTCCCTGGAGCAGCAGATGCCGGTGTTTTCAACACCTGGAGCAGCAGATATCTGTGTTTTCAGAACTTGGAGCAGCAGATGCCAGTGTTTTCAGTCCCTGGAGCAGCAGATGCCTGTGTTTTCAGAACTTGGAGCAGCAGATGCCTGTGTTTTCAGAACTTGGAGCAGCAGATGCTGGTGTTTTCTGTCAATGGAGCAGTAGATGCCGGTGTTTCAGTACCTGCCTCAGCAGATCCCGGTATTTTCACTACCTGGAGCAGCAGATGCTGGTGTTTTCAGTCCCTGGAGCAGCAGATATCTGTGTTTTCAGAACTTGGAGCAGCAGATGCCTGTGTTTTCCGAACTTGGAGCAGCAGATGCCGGTGTTTTCAGCACCTGGAGCAGCAGATGCCTGTGTTTTCAGAACTTGGAGCAGCAGATACCTGTGTTTTCAGCACCTGGAGCAGCAGATGCCTGTGTTTTCAGCACCTGGAGCAGCAGATGCCGGTGTTTTCAGCACCTGGAGCAGCAGCTGCCAGTAATTTCAGTACCTGGAGCAGCAGATGCTGGAGTTTTCAGTCCCTGTTGCAGCACATGCCGGTGTTTTCAACACCTGGAGCAGCAGATGCCTGTGTTTTCAGTCAATGGAGCAGCAGATGCCTGTGTTTCAGTACCTGGAGCAGCAGATATTGGTGTTTTCAGTCCCTGGAGCAGCAGATGCTGGTGTTTTCAGTCCCTGGAGCAGCAGATGCCCGTGTTTTCAGCACCTGGAGCGGCAGATACTGGTGTTTTCAGTCCCTGGAGCAGCAGATGCCGGTGGTTTCAGAACTTGGAGCAGCAGATGCCAGTGTTTTCAGAACTTGGAGCAGCAGATGCCAGTGTTTTCAGAACTTGGAGCAGCAGATGCCAGTGTTTTCAGAACTTGGAGCAGCAGATGCCAGTGTTTTCAGCACCTGGAGCAGCAGATGCCTGTGTTTTCAGAACTTGGAGCAGCAGATGCCAGTGTTTTCAGAACTTGGAGCAGCAGATGCCAGTGTTTTCAGCACCTGGAGCAGCAGATGCCAGTGTTTTCAGCACCTGGAGAAGCAGATGCCGGTGTTTTCAGAACTTGGAGCAGCAGATGCCAGTGTTTTCAGCCCATGGAGCAGCAGATGCCTGTGTTTTCAGCACCTGGAGCAGCAGATGCCGGTTATTTCAGCACCTGGAGCAGCACATGCCGGTGTTTTCAGCACCTGGAGCAGCAGATGCCTGTGTTTTCAGAACTTGGAGCAGCAGATGTTGGTGTTTTCAGTCAATGGAGCAGTAGATACCGGTGTTTCAGTAACTGCCTCAGCAGATCCCGGTATTTTCAGTACCTGGAGCAGCAGATATCTGTGTTTTCAGAACTTGGAGCAGCAGATGCCTGTGTTTTCAGAACTTGGAGCAGCAGATGCCGGTGTTTTCAGCACCTGGAGCAGCAGATGCCTGTGTTTTCAGAACTTGGAGCAGCAGATGCCTGTGTTTTCAGCACCTGGAGCAGCAGATGCCTGTGTTTTCAGAACTTGGAGCAGCAGATGCCGGTGTTTTCAGCACCTGGAGCAGCAGATGCCTGTGTTTTCAGAACTTGGAGCAGCAGATGCCTGTGTTTTCAGCACCTGGAGCAGCAGATGCCAATGTTTTCAGCACCTGGAGCAGCAGATGCCAATGTTTTCAGCACCTGGAGCAGCAGATGCCGGTGATTTCAGTCAATGGAGCAGCAGATGCCGGTATTTTCAGTCCCTGGAGCAGCACATGCCGGTGTTTTCAGCACCTGGAGCAGCAGATGCCTGTGTTTTCAGAACTTGGAGCAGCAGATGCTGGTGTTTTCAGTCAATGGAGCAGTAGATGCCGGTGTTTCAGTACCTGCCTCAGCAGATCCCGGTATTTTCAGTACCTGGAGCAGCAGATGCCTGTGTTTTCAGTACTTGGAGCAGCAGATGCCAGTGTTTTCAGCACCTGGAGCAGCAGATGCCGGTGATTTCAGTCAATAGAGCAGCAGATGCCAGTATTTTCAATACCTGGAGCAGCAGATGCTGGAGTTTTCAGTCCCTGGAGCAGCACATGCCGGTGTTTTCAGCACCTGGAGCAGCAGATGCCTGTGTTTTCAGAACTTGGAGCAGCAGATGCTGGTGTTTTCAGTCAATGGAGCAGTAGATGCCGGTGTTTCAGTACCTGCCTCAGCAGATCCCTGTTTTTTCAGTCTCTGGAGCAGCAGATGCCGGTGTTTTCAACACCTGGAGCAGAGATATCTGTGTTTTCAGAACTTGGAGCAGCAGATGCCTGTGTTTTCAGAACTTGGAGCAGCAGATGCCTGTGTTTTCAGCACCTGGAGCAGCAGATGCCTGTGTTTTCAGAACTTGGAGCAGCAGATGCCTGTGTTTTCAGCACCTGGAGCAGCAGATGCCAGTGTTTTCAGCACCTGGAGCAGCAGATGCCGGTGTTTTCAGCACCTGGAGCAGGAGATGCCGGTATTTTCAGTACCTGGAGCTGCAGATGCCTGTGTTTTCTGAACTTGGAGCAGCAGATGCCTGTGTTTTCAGCACCTGGAGCAGCAGATGCCTGTGTTTTCAGAACTTGGAGCAGCAGATGCCAGTGTTTTCAGTCCCTTGAGCAGCAGATGCCAGTGTTTTCAGTCCCTGGAGCAGCAGATGCTGGAGTTTTCAGCACCTGGAGCAGCAGATGCCGGTGTTTTCAGTCCCTGGAGCAGCAGATGCCTGTGTTTTCAATCCCTGGAGCAGCAGATGCCGGTGTTTTCAGCACCTGTAACATCAGATGCCTGTGTTTTCAGAACTTGCAGCAGCAGATGCCTGTGTTTTCAGAACTTAGAGCAGCAGATGCCTGTGTTTTCAGAACTTAGAGCAGCAGATGCCTGTGTTTTCAGTCCCTGGAGCAGCAGATGTCGGTGTTTTCAGCACCTGTAACAGCAGATGCCTGTTTTTAGCACCTGGAGCAGCAGATGCCCTTGTTTGCAGTCAATGGAGCAGCAGATGCCAGTGGTTTCAGTCAATGGAGCAGCAGATGCCAGTGGTTTCAGTCAATGGAGCAGCAGATGCTGGTGTTTTCAGTAAATGGAGCAGCAGATGCCAGTATTTTCAGCAACTGGAGCAGCAGATGCCGGTGTTTGCAGTCAATGGAGCAGCAGATGCCAGTATTTTCAGCACCTCGCGCAGCAGATACTGGAGTTTTCAGTCCCTGGAGCAGCAGATGCCTGTGTTTTCAGAACGTGGAGCAGCAGATGCCTGTGTTTTCAGAACTTGGAGCAGCAGATGCCGGTGTTTTCAGTCCCTCTAGCAGCAGATGCCTGTGTTTTCAGAACTTAGAGCAGCAGATGCCTGTGTTTTCAGAACTTGGAGCAGCAGATGCCGGTGTTTTCAGTCCCTCTAGCAGCAGATGCCTGTGTTTTCAGAACTTAGAGCAGCAGATGCCTGTGTTTTCAGAACTTAGAGCAGCAGATGTCGGTGTTTTCAGCGCCTGGAGCAGTAGATGCTGGTGTTTTCATTCAATGGAGCAGCAGGTGCCAGTATTTTCAGCACATGGAGCAGCAGATGCCAGTGTTTTCAGCACCTGGAGCAGCAGATGCCAGTGGTTTCAATGAATGGAGCAGCAGATGCTGGTGTTTTCAGTCCCTGGAGCAGCAGATGCCGGTGTTTTCAGAGCTTAGAGCAGCAGATGCCTGTGTTTTCAGAACTTGGAGCAGCAGATGCCTGTGTTTTCAGAACGTGGAGCAGTAGATGCCTGTGTTTTCAGGACTTGGAGCAGCAAATGCTGGTGTTTTCAGTACCTGGAGCAGCACATGCTGGTATTTTCAGAACTTGGAGCAGCAAATGCTGGTGTTTTCAGGACCTGGAGCAGCAGATAACTGTGTTTTCAGTATCTGGAGCAGGAGATGCTGGTGTTTTCAGCAACTGTAGCAACAGATGCCTGTGTTTTCAGCACCTGGAGCAGCAGATGCCTGTGTTTTCAGCACCTGGAGCAGCACATGCTGGTGTTTTCAGTCAATGGAACAGCAGATGCTGTTGTTTTCAGTCAATGGAGCAGCAGATGCCAGTGTTTTCAGTAAATGGAGCAGCAGATGCCGGCGTTTTCAGTCAATGGAGCAGCAGATGCCAGTGTTTTCAGTTCCTGGAGACGCAGATGCCGATGTTTTCAGTCCCTGGAGCAGCAGATGCCGGTGTTTTCAGCACCTGGAGCAGCAAATGCCGGTGTTTAAAGTAAATGGAGCAGCAGATGCCAGTGTTTTCAGTTACTGGAGACGCAGATGCCGGTGTTTTCAGTCCCTGGAGCAGCAGATGCTGTTGTTTTCAGAACTTGGAGCAGCAGATGCCGGTGTTTTCAGAACTTGGAGCAGCAGATGCCGTTGTTTTCAGAACTTGGAGCAGCAGATGCCGGTGTTTTCAGAACTTGGAGCAGCAGATGCCGGTGTTTTCAGCACCTACAGCAGCAGATGCCTGTGTTTTCAGTCCCTGGAGCAGCAGATGCCAGAGTTTTCATTATCTGGAGCAGGAGATGCTGGTGTTTTCAGCAACTGTAGCAACAGATGCCTGTGTTTTCAGCACCTGGAGCAGCAGATGCCTGTGTTTTCAGCACCTGGAGCAGCACATGCCGGTGTTTTCAGTCAATGGAACAGCAGATGCTGTTGTTTTCAGTCAATGGAGCAGCAGATGCCAGAGTTTTCATTATCTGGAGCAGGAGATGCTGGTGTTTTCAGCAACTGTAGCAACAGATGCCTGTGTTTTCAGCACCTGGAGCAGCAGATGCCTGTGTTTTCAGCACCTGGAGCAGCACATGCCAGTGGTTTCAATGAATGGAGCAGCAGATGCTGGTGTTTTCAGTCCCTGGAGCAGCAGATGCCGGTGTTTTCAGAACTTAGAGCAGCAGATGCCTGTGTTTTCAGAACTTGGAGCAGCAGATGCCTGTGTTTTCAGAACGTGGAGCAGTAGATGCCTGTGTTTTCAGGACTTGGAGCAGCAAATGCTGGTGTTTTCAGTACCTGGAGCAGCACATGCTGGTATTTTCAGAACTTGGAGCAGCAAATGCTGGTGTTTTCAGGACCTGGAGCAGCAGATAACTGTGTTTTCAGCACCTGGAGCAGCACATGCCGGTGTTTTCAGTCAATGGAACAGCAGATGCTGTTGTTTTCAGTCAATGGAGCAGCAGATGCCAGTGTTTTCAGTAAATGGAGCAGCAGATGCCGGTGTTTTCAGTCAATGGAGCAGCAGATGCCAGTGTTTTCAGTTCCTGGAGACGCAGATGCCGGTGTTTTCAGTCCCTGGAGCAGCAGATGCCGGTGTTTTCAGCACCTGGAGCAGCAAATGCCGGTGTTTAAAGTAAATGGAGCAGCAGATGCCAGTGTTTTCAGTTACTGGAGACGCAGATGCCGGTGTTTTCAGTCCCTGGAGCAGCAGATGCTGTTGTTTTCAGAACTTGGAGCAGCAGATGCCGGTGTTTTCAGAACTTGGAGCAGCAGATGCCGTTGTTTTCAGAACTTGGAGCAGCAGATGCCGGTGTTTTCAGAACTTGGAGCAGCAGATGCCGGTGTTTTCAGCACCTACAGCAGCAGATGCCTGTGTTTTCAGTCCCTGGAGCAGCAGATGCCAGAGTTTTCATTATCTGGAGCAGGAGATGCTGGTGTTTTCAGCAACTGTAGCAACAGATGCCTCTGTTTTCAGCACCTGGAGCAGCACATGCCGGTGTTTTCAGTCAATGGAACAGCAGATGCTGTTGTTTTCAGTCAATGGAGCAGCAGATGCCAGAGTTTTCATTATCTGGAGCAGGAGATGCTGGTGTTTTCAGCAACTGTAGCAACAGATGCCTGTGTTTTCAGCACCTGGAGCAGCACATGCCGGTGTTTTCAGTCAATGGAACAGCAGATGCTGTTGTTTTCAGTCAATGGAGCAGCAGATGCCAGAGTTTTCATTATCTGGAGCAGGAGATGCTGGTGTTTTCAGCACCTGGAGCAGCAGATGCCTGTGTTTTCAGCACCTGGAGCAGCACATGCCGGTGTTTTCAGTCAATGGAACAGCAGATGCTGTTGTTTTCAGTCAATGGAGCAGCAGATGCCAGTGTTTTCAGTAAATGGAGCAGCAGATGCCGGTGTTTTCAGTCAATGGAGCAGCAGATGCCAGTGTTTTCAGTTCCTGGAGACGCAGATGCCGGTGTTTTCAGTCCCTGGAGCAGCAGATGCCGGTGTTTTCAGCACCTGGAGCAGCAAATGCCGGTGTTTAAAGTAAATGGAGCAGCAGATGCCAGTGTTTTCAGTTACTGGAGACGCAGATGCCGGTGTTTTCAGTCCCTGGAGCAGCAGATGCTGTTGTTTTCAGAACTTGGAGCAGCAGATGCCGGTGTTTTCAGAACTTGGAGCAGCAGATGCCGTTGTTTTCAGAACTTGGAGCAGCAGATGCCGGTGTTTTCAGAACTTGGAGCAGCAGATGCCGGTGTTTTCAGCACCTACAGCAGCAGATGCCTGTGTTTTCAGTCCCTGGAGCAGCAGATGCCGTTGTTTTCAGAACTTGGAGCAGCAGATGCCGGTGTTTTCAATCACTGGAGCAGCAGATGCCGTTTTTTTCAGTCCCTGGAGCAGCAGATGCTGGTGTTTTCAGCACCTGGAGCAAGAAGATGCTCGTGTTTTCAGCACATGGAGCAGCAGATGCCGGTGTTTTCAGTCAATAGAGCAGCAGATGCCAGTATTTTCAGTCAATGGAGCAGCAGATGCACGTATTTTCAGCAGCTGGAGCAGCAGATGCTGGTGTTTTCAGTCAATGGAGCAGCACATGCCAGTATTTTCAGCACCTGGAGCAGCAGATGCCGGTGTTTTCAGTCAATAGAGCAACAGATGCTGTTGTTTTCAGTCCCTGGAGCAGCACATGCCGGTGTTTTCAGTATCTGGAGCAGCAGATACCAGTATTTTCAACACCTGGAGCAGCAGATGCCAGTAATTGAAGCACCTGGAGCAGCAGATGCAGGTGTATTCAGGACCTGGAGCAGCAGATGCTGGTGTTTTCAGTCAATGGAGCAGCACATGCCAGTATTTTCAGTCAATGGAGCAGCAGATACCTGTGTTTTCAGCACATGGAGCAGCAGATGCCTGTGTTTTCAGAACTTGGAGCAGCAGATGCCTGTGTTTTCAGAACGTGGAGCAGCAGATGCCGGTGTTTTCAGAACTTAGAGCAGCAGATGCCTGTGTTTTCAGAACTTGGAGCAGCAGATGCCTGTGTTTTCAGAACTTGGAGCAGCAGATGCCTGTGTTTTCAGCACCTGTAACAGCAGATGTCAATCATACACAAGGTGGCGTGTGGCAGGCTCGAAGATAGAAGACGTCTGGTGATAGAAGAGCCGGAACCCACACAGCTTCCACCACCAACGGATGGGTTAGGGTTAGGGTTAGGGTTAGGGTTAGGATAAAAGTTAGCGCTCCGTCCCCGACGTGGAAACGGAGGTGCACGGGCACTCCCTCGCTCAAAAAACCCCCCATCGTCGTAGTCCGTTTGCAGCCTGGGTCGGCGTCTGTTCCTAACTAATGTCCAGCCGGACATTTCGGTGTCGGCGTGTAGTGCCGTGTCGGAAGCGTTAGCAAGCTAGTTAGCGTGCTAAAAAAATTAATAAAGCCAAAAAATTGAAACAATGTGCTCCGTCGCGACGTTTCGACCGTTAGAGGTCTTCTTCAGGCGTAGGAGCACGGTGAAAAAGTCTTGAAAAAGACTGTTAGTTCAGTGTCCAAAGTAGCAGGTAGCGTTCTCTGTGTAAACAATTCGACGTTCGGAGTGGAAAATGGGTTAGGGTTAGGGTTAGGGTTAGGGTTAAGGTTAGGGGTTAGGGTAGGGGAACTGATCCCTTCTCCAACGAGAGAACGGAGAAGCACGGGCCATCCCCCCTGCCCGCCCGTAATCCCAATCTGTTGGAGGAGCACGTGTGCGCTGGCGTCTCCTGCCATAACGCACCACGTGCCACCCATCCTCCATGTTTTGTTTTTTTAAAAACAACTTTAAGTGCTTTTTTTAAAAGTACTTTTTTTAAAAAAGGAAAAAAATGTTAAACAACTAAGGAAGGGTGTGCAAAAGAAAAAAGAAAAAGAGAAAAAAAAGCTACGTTTCGAGCCTGTATGGCTCTTCTTCAGGCTAGCACACCAAAAAACTGCAAGCTGGCTGGCTAAAACTGGCTATCCCAAGCTGTGCAACTGCTCTAATTAAGAGTAAACAACTGCTCTGGTCGAGAGTCTGAAGCAAAATGAGCTCCCCGGTCTGTTTGCCTTTTTATAAACTCTCCAGAATAACTTTTTATCTTTTTTAGTTTAAATTTTTTCTTTTTAATTTGTATCCTTCTTTTTCATGTTTTGCAACATTTGAGGTAAGTATTTTAAAGTTAATGTTGTAATGTAAAGTTTAATGTTCTTCTTTTTCAGGTTTTCCACATTTAGGTAAGTATTTTTAAAGGTAATGTTATAAAATAAATTTTAATCTTCTTTTTCAGGTTTTGCAACATTTTAAGGTAAGTATTTTCCAATTAATTTATATATACATTTTGATACTATTTTCCTTATTTAAACTCTATGCAATTTCCCAATTTATATTTGTACACTGTAAAAATGTTCTGTTAAAATAAATGATGAATTTTTATTCAGATTTAACCCCATGTATGCCCATCATTATTTTATCTGTAATTGTTCAGGATCCCCAATTTATAATTTGTAATATTTTTTTTATTTACTTGTTTATTTCCTCGTTTGGCTTCTAAATAAATGGCAATTTGATCCCCTCTGTACCAGTGTCTGATTTTTTTAAAGTCTCCAATCACCCTTACATCCAAATACACCCACACAGGGATTAGGGTTAGGGTTAGGGTTTGGGTTAGGGTTAGGTTTTAAGGCTAGGATTAGGGTTTAGGGTTTAGGGTTAGGGTTTAGGGTTAGGGTTAGGGTTAGGGTTAGGGTTAGCATTAGCGCTCCGTCCCCGACGTGGAAACGGAGGTGCACGGGCACTCCCTCGCTCAAAACCCCCCCTTGGTTGTAGTTCGTTTGAAGCCTGGGTCGGCGTCTGCCCCTAACAAGTGTCCAGCCGGACATTTCGGTGTCGGCGTGTAGTGCCGTGTCGAAAGCGCTAACAAGCTAGTTAGCTTGCAGAAAAAATTATTATGGCCAAAAAATTGAAAACAGTGCTCCGTCGCGACGTTTCGACCGTTAAAGGTCTTCCTCAGGCGTTGGAGCACGTTGAGAAAGTCTTAAAAAACACTGTTGGGTCAGTGTCAAAGGCAGCAGGTAGCAGTCTCTGTCTAAACAAGTCGACGTTCGGTGTGGAAGTGAGCTGCGGAGGGCTGAGGGTCCTCTTATAGGGGGCGTGACGAAGGCTCAGCCTCTGCTTTGGAAAAAGAAACTCTTCCCATAAGAACTTCGGGTGAGAAAAAAAAGGAAAGAATTTAACTTAGAATAATACGGGGTCAAAAGGGTCAATAACAACAAAAGGATGCCCCGACTTGTCAAAATAAAGGTAAGTATGTAAACAAAGGTAAGTATAATTTTTATTATTTTTTTTATTATTTTATTATTAGTTATTTTTATAATTTTATATTTTTATTGTATTTTTGCTTGTTCATATATTGAACATAATGTGATGAACTGTCATGTATGTACATATTTCTAACAACATTATCTGTATATTTACCCAGAATGGTGTTAAACTATTTACAAAATCAGGTAAGTATTATATATTGTGTACGTATACCCACATACATATACCTACATACACATACAAATACACATATATACACACATTTATACATATACATACATGTGCGTGTCCCAATAGGATTACGATTGAGTGTGTATTCAGTGTAGGGGTTATGTTCGGTGTGAGGTGGTTTTCCAAGGTTAGGGTATTTTGAGACAATTAATTTAATGTCCAATTTTGTTCAATTAGGGTTAGGGTCGGTTTAAGATTAGGAGTAGGGTTAAGGTTAGGAATTAGGGTTGAGTCACTGGGTTAGGGTTAGGGCTTAGGGTTAGGTGTAAGATTAGGGTTAGGGCCAGAGGTTAGGGTTAGGAGTAAGGTTAAGGTTAGGGTTATAAGTGGGGTAAGGATTAGGAGTGAGGTTAGGGTTAGGAGTGGGTTTTAGGGTTTTCAGGGTGAGGAATGAGGTCAGGGTTAGGAGTAAGGTTAAGAGTAGGGCCAGGGGTTATGGTTAGAGTTAGGATTAGGTTAAATTGGGTTAGGTTAAGGTTAAGGTTAGGTCTAGGGGTTACGGTTTAGGATTAGGTTAAGTAGGGTTAAGGTTAAATATTCGGGCCAGGGGTTAGGGTTTAGGATTAGGTTAAATTAGGTTAGGTTAAAGTGAGGACCCGGGGTTAGGGTTAGGGTTAGGGTTAGGATAAAAGTTAGCGCTCCGTCCCCGACGTGGAAACGGAGGTGCACGGGCACTCCCTCGCTCAAAAAACCCCCCATCGTCGTAGTCCGTTTGCAGCCTGGGTCGGCGTCTGTTCCTAACTAATGTCCAGCCGGACATTTCTGTGTCGGCGTGTAGTGCCGTGTCGGAAGCGTTAGCAAGCTAGTTAGCGTGCTAAAAAAATTAATAAAGCCAAAAAATTGAAACAATGTGCTCCGTCGCGACGTTTCGACCGTTAGAGGTCTTCTTCAGGCGTAGGAGCACGGTGAAAAAGTCTTGAAAAAGACTGTTAGTTCAGTGTCCAAAGTAGCAGGTAGTGTTCTCTGTGTTCTCTGTGTTCTCTCTCTACTGGTGGTTGGCTCTCACTGCGGTATTGTATCACTTCCTGTTCCGGAGCACAGCGGTGTTTTTCTGTATCTGTTAGCTGTTTAATCTGCGCAGTTAGATTGATCTAGTTATCTAGATTACGATTTGTTTCCCAGTGTAATCTTTACGTGCCTTAACTAAAGCACTCATTCTGCTGAATCACCTCTAAATTATTTACACATTATTCACTTTGCGTGTTTTTAGGAATCCGCTAGCTTAGCGTAGCTACTAGCTCTTAGCCGATTTAGCATGGCGGCTTCTCCTGTCTCTCCCGCACTTTTCTGCTCTGGGTGTGAAATGTTTAGTTATTCCTCGGCCTCCTTTAGCAGTAATGGTACTTGTAATAAGTGTAGCTTATTCGTAGCTTTGGAGGCCAGGCTGGGCGAATTGGAGACTCGGCTCCGCACCGTGGAAAATTCTACAGCTAGCCAGGCCCCTGTAGTCGGTGCGGACCAAGGTAGCTTAGCCGCCGTTAGTTTCCCTCTGGCAGATCCCGAGCAGCCGGGAAAGCAGGCCGACTGGGTGACTGTGAGGAGGAAGCGTAGCCCTAAACAGAAGCCCCGTGTACACCGCCAACCCGTTCACATCTCTAACCGTTTTTCCCCACTCGACGACACACCCGCCGAGGATCAAACTCTGGTTATTGGCGACTCTGTTTTGAGAAATGTGAAGTTAGCGACACCAGCAACCATAGTCAATTGTCTTCCGGGGGCCAGAGCAGGCGACATTGAAGGAAATTTGAAACTGCTGGTTAAGGCTAAGCGTAAATTTGGTAAGATTGTAATTCACGTCGGCAGTAATGACACCCGGTTACGCCAATCGGAGGTCACTAAAATTAACATTAAATCGGTGTGTAACTTTGCAAAAACAATGTCGGACTCTGTAGTTTTCTCTGGGCCCCTCCCCAATCAGACTGGGAGTGACATGTTTAGCCGCATGTTCTCCTTGAATTGCTGGCTGTCTGAGTGGTGTCCAAAAAATGAGGTGGGCTTCATAGATAATTGGCAAAGCTTCTGGGGAAAACCTGGTCTTGTTAGGAGAGACGGCATCCATCCCACTTTGGATGGAGCAGCTCTCATTTCTAGAAATCTGGCTAATTTTCTTAAATCCTCCAAACCGTGACTATCCAGGGTTGGGACCAGGAAGCAGAGTTGTAGTCTTACACACCTCTCTGCAGCTTCTCTCCCCCTGCCATCCCCTCATTACCCCATCCCCGCAGAGACGGTGCCTGCTCCCAAACCACCAATAACCAGCAAAAATCTATTTAAGCATAAAAATTCAAAAAGAAAAAATAATATAGCACCTTCAACTGCACCACAGACTAAAACAGTTAAATGTGGTCTATTAAACATTAGGTCTCTCTCTTCTCCCTCAGCCCCAACCAGTCCCAGCAGAAGACTGCCCCTCCCTGAGCCTGGTTCTGCTGGAGGTTTCTTCCTGTTAAGAGGGAGTTTTTCCTTCCCACTGTAGCCAAGTGCTTGCTCACAGGGGGTCGTTTTGACCGTTGGGGTTTTACATAATTATTGTATGGCCTTGCCTTACAATATAAAGCGCCTTGGGGCAACTGTTTGTTGTGATTTGGCGCTATATAAAAAAAATTGATTGATTGATTGATTGATCTCTTCTAAGTCCCTGTTGGTAAATGATATAATAATTGATCAACATATTGATTTATTCTGCCTAACAGAAACCTGGTTACAGCAGGATGAATATGTTAGTTTAAATGAGTCAACACCCCCGAGTCACACTAACTGTCAGAATGCTCGTAGCACGGGCCGGGGCGGTGGATTAGCAGCAATCTTCCATTCCAGCTTATTAATTAATCAAAAACCCAGACAGAGCTTTAATTCATTTGAAAGCTTGTCTCTTAGTCTTGTCCATCCAAATTGGAAGTCCCAAAAACCAGTTTTATTTGTTATTATCTATCGTCCACCTGGTCGTTACTGTGAGTTTCTCTGTGAATTTTCAGACCTTTTGTCTGACTTAGTGCTTAGCTCAGATAAGATAATTATAGTGGGCGATTTTAACATCCACACAGATGCTGAGAATGACAGCCTCAACACTGCATTTAATCTATTATTAGACTCTATTGGCTTTGCTCAAAAAGTAAATGAGTCCACCCACCACTTTAATCATATCTTAGATCTTGTTCTGACTTATGGTATGGAAATAGAAGACTTAACAGTATTCCCTGAAAACTCCCTTCTGTCTGATCATTTTTTAATAACATTTACATTTACTCTGATGGACTACCCAGCAGTAGGGAATAAGTTTCATTACACTAGAAGTCTTTCAGAAAGCGCTGTAACTAGGTTTAAGGATATGATTCCTTCTTTATGTTCTCTAATGCCATATAACAACACAGTGCAGAGTAGCTACCTAAACTCTGTAAGGGAGATAGAGTATCTCGTCAATAGTTTTACATCCTCATTGAAGACAACTTTGAATGCTGTAGCTCCTCTGAAAAAGAGAGCTTTAAATCAGAAGTGTCTGACTCCATGGTATAACTCTCAAACTCGTAGCTTAAAGCAGATAACCCGTAAGTTGGAGAGGAAATGGCGTCTCACTAATTTAGAAGATCTTCACTTAGCCTGGAAAAAGAGTCTGTTGCTCTATAAAAAAGCCCTCCGTAAAGCTAGGACATCTTTCTACTCATCACTAATTGAAGAAAATAAGAACAACCCCAGGTTTCTTTTCAGCACTGTAGCCAGGCTGACAAAGAGTCAGAGCTCTATTGAGCTGAGTATTCCATTATCTTTAACTAGTAATGAGTTCATGACTTTCTTTGCTAACAAAATTTTAACTATTAGAGAAAAAATTACTCATAACCATCCCAAAGACGTATCGTTATCTTTGGCTGCTTTCAGTGATGCCGGTATTTGGTTAGACTCTTTCTCTCCGATTGTTCTGTCTGAGTTATTTTCATTAGTTACTTCATCCAAACCATCAACATGTTTATTAGACCCCATTCCTACCAGGCTGCTCAAGGAAGCCCTACCATTATTTAATGCTTCGATCTTAAATATGATCAATCTATCTTTGTTAGTTGGCTATGTACCACAGGCTTTTAAGGTGGCAGTAATTAAACCATTACTTAAAAAGCCATCACTTGACCCAGCTATCTTAGCTAATTATAGGCCAATCTCCAACCTTCCTTTTCTCTCAAAAATTCTTGAAAGGGTAGTTGTAAAACAGCTAACTGATCATCTGCAGAGGAATGGTCTATTTGAAGAGTTTCAGTCAGGTTTTAGAATTCATCATAGTACAGAAACAGCATTAGTGAAGGTTACAAATGATCTTCTTATGGCCTCGGACAGTGGACTCATCTCTGTGCTTGTTCTGTTAGACCTCAGTGCTGCTTTTGATACTGTTGACCATAAAATTTTATTACAGAGATTAGAGCATGCCATAGGTATTAAAGGCACTGCGCTGCGGTGGTTTGAATCATATTTGTCTAATAGATTACAATTTGTTCATGTAAATGGGGAATCTTCTTCACAGACTAAAGTTAATTATGGAGTTCCACAAGGTTCTGTGCTAGGACCAATTTTATTCACTTTATATATGCTTCCCTTAGGCAGTATTATTAGACGGTATTGCTTAAATTTTCATTGTTACGCAGATGATACCCAGCTTTATCTATCCATGAAGCCAGAGGACACACACCAATTAGCTAAACTGCAGGATTGTCTTACAGACATAAAGACATGGATGACCTCTAATTTCCTGCTTTTAAACTCAGATAAAACTGAAGTTATTGTACTTGGCCCCACAAATCTTAGAAACATGGTGTCTAACCAGATCCTTACTCTGGATGGCATTACCCTGACCTCTAGTAATACTGTGAGAAATCTTGGAGTCATTTTTGATCAGGATATGTCATTCAAAGCGCATATTAAACAAATATGTAGGACTGCTTTTTTGCATTTACGCAATATCTCTAAAATCAGAACGGTCTTGTCTCAGAGTGATGCTGAAAAACTAATTCATGCATTTATTTCCTCTAGGCTGGACTATTGTAATTCATTATTATCAGGTTGTCCTAAAAGTTCCCAAAAAAGCCTTCAGTTAATTCAAAATGCTGCAGCTAGAGTGCTGACGGGGACTAGAAGGAGAGAGCATATCTCACCCATATTGGCCTCTCTTCATTGGCTTCCTGTTAATTCTAGAATAGAATTTAAAATTCTTCTTCTTACTTATAAGGTTTTGAATAATCAGGTCCCATCTTATCTTAGGGACCTCGTAGTACCATATCACCCCAATAGAGCGCTTCGCTCTCAGACTGCAGGCTTACTTGTAGTTCCTAGGGTTTGTAAGAGTAGAATGGGAGGCAGAGCCTTCAGCTTTCAGGCTCCTCTCCTGTGGAACCAGCTCCCAATTCAGATCAGGGAGACAGACACCCTCTCTACTTTTAAGATTAGGCTTAAAACTTTCCTTTTTGCTAAAGCTTATAGTTAGGGCTGGATCAGGTGACCCTGAACCATCCCTTAGTTATGCTGCTATAGACGTAGACTGCTGGGGGGTTCCCATGATGCACTGTTTCTTTCTCTTTTTGCTCTGTATGCACCACTCTGCATTTAATCATTAGTGATCGATCTCTGCTCCCCTCCACAGCATATCTTTTTCCTGGTTCTCTCCCTCAGCCCCAACCAGTCCCAGCAGAAGACTGCCCCTCCCTGAGCCTGGTTCTGCTGGAGGTTTCTTCCTGTTAAAAGGGAGTTTTTCCTTCCCACTGTAGCCAAGTGCTTGCTCACAGGGGGTCGTTTTGACCGTTGGGGTTTTACATCATTATTGTATGGCCTTGCCTTACAATATAAAGCGCCTTGGGGCAACTGTTTGTTGTGATTTGGCGCTATATAAAAAAAAAAAAATTGATTGAAAAAATTGAAATTGAATTGATTGTGTAAACAATTCGACGTTCGGTGTGGGTTAGGGTTAGGGTTAGGGGTTAGGGTTAGGGTTAGGGTTAGGATTGAAGTTAGCGCTCCGTCCCCGACGTGGAAACGGAGGTGCACGGGCACTCCCTCGCTCAAAAAACCCCCCCTGGTCGTAGTCCGTTTGCAGCCTGGGTCGGCGTCTGCTCCTAACTAATGTCCAGCTGGACATTCCGGTGTCGGCGTGTAATGCCGTGTCGAAAGTGTTAGCAAGCTAGTTAGCTTGCTAAAAAAATTAATGTGGCCAAAAAATTAAACAAATGCTCCGTCGCGACGTTTCGACCGTTAAAGGTCTTCCTCAGGCGTTGGAGCACGGTGAAAAAGTCTTTAAAAAGACTGTTTGGTTCAGTATAAAAAAGCAGCAAGTAGCAGTCTCTATCTAAACAAATCGACGTTCAATGTGGAAATGAGCTGCGGAGGGCTGAGGGTCCTCTTATAGGGGGCGTGACGACAAACTCAGCCTCTGATTTGGAAAAAGAAAAAGAAACTCTTAAAAAGAAGAACTTCAGGTGAAAAAAAGAAAAAATTAAACTTGAAATGGAACGGGGGTCAAAGGGCAATTACAACAACAGGATGACCGGTCCGTCAAAATAAAGGTAAGTATTTACATGAAGAAGGTAAGTATTATTTTTTATATTTTTTATTTATTTAATTTTTTTTTAATTTTTATTTATATTTTTGCTAATTAATATATTGAACTTAAAATTTGTGAACTGTTATTTATGTACATAAATTGTATTAATTATTATCTGTATGTTTAACCAGAAGGTCTTGAACTACTAACAAAAAAAGTGAGTATTGGGTATTTGTGTGTATATATGTGTCCCAAAAGGACTAAGGTTAAGTATGTATATATACACAGTGTAGGGGTTATATTTAGGTGTGAGGTCCTGTGTGAGGTTAGTTGTCCAGAGTTAGGTTATCTTTAGACATGTAATTTTTAATGTCCAGTTTGGTTTAGATGGGCCTAGGGTCGGGTTAAGATTAGGAATAGGGTTAAGGTTAAGAGTGAGGTTAGGGTTAGGGCCAGGGCTTGGGAATAGGGTTAAGGTTAGGAGTGAGGTTAGGGTTAGGGCCAGGGCTTAGGAGTAGGGTTAAGGTTAGAAGTGAGGTTAGGGTTAGGGCCAGGGCTTAGGAGTAGGGTTAAGGTTAGGAGTGAGGTTAGGGTTAGGGCCAGGGCTAAGGAGTAGGGTTAAGGTTAGGAGTGAGGTTAGGGTTAGGGCCAGGACTTAGGGATGGAGTGAGGTTAAGGCTAAGGGTTTGGGTTAGGATTAGGTTAGATAAGGTTAGGATTAGGGATATAGGTATGGGTTATGGTTAGGGTTAGGTTAAGACCCCTATGTTCCCATTTAATCCATGTGGAAATTTGGTTGAGAGCTGTCTGATCCATTTGTTTTCCGCTCTAATCCTCTCACTTTTGTTCCAGGTGGTGACTGACTCCAGGCCGGCCAGGCGGATGGAATCAGTGCCATGGGCCAAAAAATGACGGACAACTGGGGTATGTATCTCTTTTTTGTGTTTCAAATTATACCTGTGTTGTGTGAATCTGATTAAAAGTGTGTTTTGTGTTTGTCCAATATACTGTTTCCCACAAACTGTACAAAAAATTATATAAACCAAATTAGAGGAAGCCGGAGAAAAGGACTGAAAAATGGGATAAATGGTGCCAGTATGATTACTTTTTACTAATTTCAAGGGCAGGAAAAAATCATCTATTGACGTGGGCTTTTTTAGAATAGGAGTAGGGGATGGCACAGAGGCCCTAACTAAAATATCCTTCAAATTTTTGTGTTTTCTGTAGGCAGAGATCACAGAGTGTGTCGGAATTAATCCACTTTCGGTTATGTAATGTGTAAAATTTTGTTTTAGGAGGCGATTAAATCTAAGTGTGGAGGAGGAGAACTTTGTGATGAGAGGGATGAGCTGCTCCTTTCGCTCGGCTCCTGGCTGTAGAAAAGAGCGGAGACAGGCCCTCAGCTTGGTACGCGAGTATCCTCTACGCCTCAAGGTCCTAAACAACACTCTAGTAGCTTCGTAGAAGTCACAGGGTCTAGTGCAGATCCTGTGAAATCTAAGAAGCTGAGACTTGACAATGCCTGCAAAAGTGAAGCGGGGATGAAAGCTACTCCTGTGTAAAAGTGCATGTGTGTCTGTAGGTTTGAAAAATACTTTTACATCCACCTTATGGGACTGTACAAAAGATGGGCCTTTAAAGACTGTAGTGTCCAGGAAATCTACTGAGTGATAACTGTGGGTGTGTTTAATTTTGATAGATGGATCAAATGTATTCAATGTGTTTAAAAAGTCTTGAAATTCCGATTCAGAATCCACCCATATGCCAAATATATCATCCAAATATCGTAAATAATGTAACGGTTTTTTGGGGCATGTGGCCAAAACTTCAGATTCCCATTTTGCCATAAAAATGTTTGCATAAGCAGGGGCAAAGCGTTTGCCCATTGCTGTGCCTTTAATCTGTAAATAATATTTTCCATCAAACATAAAATCATTCCTGGTCAAATTTATCCGTAACAACTGTAATAACTCATCATCTGGTCTGGATTCATCTGGGAATTTCAAGAAAATTTCTTTGACTGCTTGAATACCTGCTTCAATTGGAATATTGGTATATAATGCATCAATATCAATAGTAAAAAACAAAGCATGTGCAGGCACAGCCAATTCCCTGACCGCTTGGATAAAATGGGTGGTGTCTCTGACATATGATGGGTGTTTAATTGATAATGGTGTGAGATAAAAATCAATGTATTCTGCTGTGGCATATGTCTCACTACCACAATCTGAAACTATGGGTCTGCCTGGAGGGATTTCATTAGGTACAGTCCATTTATCTTTTTCTTTGTGTATTTTAGGTAGGATGTAAAAGCGTCTTTCTCTGGGATCCGGTCTTCCTTTCAAATAACTTTTTTGCTGTGCTGTAATGTATTTATTTTTGTGTAATGT
The DNA here is from genome assembly GCF_902500255.1 of Thalassophryne amazonica. Classification (NCBI taxonomy): domain Eukaryota; kingdom Metazoa; phylum Chordata; class Actinopteri; order Batrachoidiformes; family Batrachoididae; genus Thalassophryne; species Thalassophryne amazonica. The sequence continues at coordinate 33,983 of NW_022986488.1, forward strand.
ATCCAATATGTTGTGTACCATAGGAATAGTGTCTTGAAAAATTGGACTTTGGAGTGGAGTGTAATAAACACTGTCTGAAAGCTGCCTATGTACCTCATATTTATATTGATCTAAATCCATGATGACAACCATATTACCTTTGTCTGCAGGTTTGATCACTATATTTTTATTACCTTTTAAACTATTTAGTTCCAATAATTCCTCAGGTGTTAAATTGTGTTTCTCTTTTATTCTAATAAAATCATGTTTCAGGATCCTTTTATCATGTTTGTGTAGATAAGCAGCTTCCAGAGGCAGTTCAGTGAGGGGAGGGCGCCATCCAGTGGGCAGATGGAAACGCCCAGCCAGAGAATTCTGCTCCTCCACTGTGGGTTTTTTCTTTTTCTCTTTAAAATATAAAGCTAAATCCACCTTCCTATGGTAGCACTGTAAATCAAATTCAAGTTGCAGTTTGTCAGCTTGTGTGAAAGAATGTGTGGGAATAAATGAAAGGCCTTTATTCAATATGTGTAATTGTGTGGGAGTGGGTTTAAAACTTTTACTCAAAACCAACACATCACAATAAGGACACTGAAAATTCTCAGAGCCCCTCTCTCTGACATTCAGGGGCTTGGGAATTTTAACTCCTCCGCCCAATGGTTCAGAATCCGTTGTGCAGTGACCGGGGACCAGTGTACAAGGTCATCTGTCGTGTGGAAAAGGTCATCGTGGATGAGATGAATGTAGGTAAGATTTTTAAAAATGTAAGTATTCAGGTCAATCAAATTGTGTTGTTGTTCTTGGGGAAGTTCTGGCGAGTAGTTTATTAGTGGTACACAAATTTCAGCATATGGAAACTGTCTCTTTGTCTCCCTAACTGCATGAAGGAGTTGTCTTATTGTTGTGGCCTTGGGGTCACAATGTCGTGACGTGATCCCAAAGGAAAGCACAACTTTTTGGACATTAACTTCTTTGTCCACTCTCTGCATCAGGTCCCCTGCATTGCGAAATGTGGCACCAGGATAGGAGTCAATCTGCACACCAGGGTAGTCATGTGTGCTGATACGGCTGAGGTTGGAATCCCCAATAATTAAAATGGGCTCAGTCACCCTCAGTTTCCAATCACGTTTTTTACGCGTGGTGCCTGTGTGTACATTCACTCTGAATCGACCTTGCACAGGTGCAGATTCAGGTGGTAGGTCATCCTCTGACACATCAGAGTCCTCGTGGTCAGAGAGGGCCTCAGTGTAGTGGTCTGTGAGAGCTCCACCATCAGTAGCAGAACCATCTGAGCACTGGGACTCAGAAATAGGAGGTGAGGGGCGTGGGAAAACTTGGACCAACTTGGTCTCAGGATTTTCCTCTGTGTCCACAGAGACTGCTGGGACCCTAAATCTCACCGCTCGCTGTTCTAAGCCAACTGGAGGAGGCAAAGCAGGGCCTAAACTCAGGTCAGGTGGATCAGGTGGCTTCTCAAAATTGGAAGTGTGGGCTGTGCTGCACCCAGTCGACTGTGGAGGAGACAAGGCCTGAGAGTGAGAGACAGCTTGTCCCTCAGAGGCAATGTATGACCCCCCAGGGCGGTAAAAAAATTGTCTGCATGGGACAGTCAAATTTGTCCGTGGAGTGTGAACAGCAGGCTGGCGAGTGTCTGTGTTAAGTATCACGCGTGGCACTAGTGCGTGAGAAGTGGATACAGTGGCACGTGGAGGAGATGGTGGTGGGACAGGAGGCTGACGCACAACTGGAGGAGCAGATGTTTTTTCTGACCTCTCAGGTGGGTGTGTCTGTGTCAGGCAGTCTGTGATAAATGTACGGGCCCGGTCCAACGTGTAGTCTGTGAGCCGTGGGTAGTTACGTAGTGCCCAGCGCTCTGCTACAGCTAAGGCCTCTGGCCAGTCTGGATAGAATGTGCCTGTGAGTGTGTCCAGAAGTGTCTGAAGTGTGTCTGTATAGTGTTCCTCCAATGACTGCTTGGCAAACTGACCCCACTGCTTGGCATTCCCCCAGAGAAGCATCAAAATATTATCAGAAGCCAGGGCTGGTCTGATACATTTGGACAGTTCATCCACTTTTTTGTCCAGCATAATATTTGCTGATCCATCACTCTCATCCAACAGATTATGCAAATGATGCATGATTTTGATAGTCTTAAACATTATGCGAATTAATCTCGCGAGATCGCGGTCTGCGGGCCTCCGCATGGCGGAAGTGGCACCACGTACGTTAGTACGGGAACGGGAACCCGAACCCGAACGGGACCGGGACCGTTCGTAATAACGGTCACGGTGTCCGGAACCACGAACAACATCCGCGTAGGAACGCTGTACATGATTAATGGAACGAGTATTCCTGAAACGAGGTGGCGCTGGCGGGTTAGCATTGAAGTTAGCGCTCCGTCCCCGACGTGGAAACGGAGGTGCACGGGCACTCCCTCGCTCAAAAAACCCCCCCTGGTCGTAGTCCGTTTGCAGCCTGGGTCGGCGTCTGCTCCTAACTAATGTCCAGCCGGACATTCCGGTGTCGGCGTGTAATGCCGTGTCGAAAGTGTTAGCAAGCTAGTTAGCTTGCTAAAAAAATTAATGTGGCCAAAAAATTAAACAAATGCTCCGTCGCGACGTTTCGACCGTTAAAGGTCTTCCTCAGGCGTTGGAGCACGGTGAAAGAGTCTTTAAAAAGACTGTTTGGTTCAGTATAAAAAAGCAGCAAGTAGCAGTCTCTATCTAAACAAATCGACGTTCAATGTGGAAATGAGCTGCGGAGGGCTGAGGGTCCTCTTATAGGGGGCGTGACGACAAACTCAGCCTCTGATTTGGAAAAAGAAAAAGAAACTCTTAAAAAGAAGAACTTCAGGTGAAAAAAAGAAAAAATTAAACTTGAAATGGAACGGGGGTCAAAGGGCAATTACAACAACAGGATGACCGGTCCGTCAAAATAAAGGTAAGTATTTACATGAAGAAGGTAAGTATTATTTTTTATATTTTTTATTTATTTAATTTTTTTTAATTTTTATTTATATTTTTGCTAATTAATATATTGAACTTAAAATTTGTGAACTGTTATTTATGTACATAAATTGTATTAATTATTATCTGTATGTTTAACCAGAAGGTCTTGAACTACTAACAAAAAAAGTGAGTATTGGGTATTTGTGTGTATATATGTGTCCCAAAAGGACTAAGGTTAAGTATGTATATATACACAGTGTAGGGGTTATATTTAGGTGTGAGGTCCTGTGTGAGGTTAGTTGTCCAGAGTTAGGTTATCTTTAGACATGTAATTTTTAATGTCCAGTTTGGTTTAGATGGGCCTAGGGTCGGGTTAAGATTAGGAATAGGGTTAAGGTTAAGAGTGAGGTTAGGGTTAGGGCCAGGGCTTGGGAATAGGGTTAAGGTTAGGAGTGAGGTTAGGGTTAGGGCCAGGGCTTAGGAGTAGGGTTAAGGTTAGAAGTGAGGTTAGGGTTAGGGCCAGGGCTTAGGAGTAGGGTTAAGGTTAGGAGTGAGGTTAGGGTTAGGGCCAGGGCTAAGGAGTAGGGTTAAGGTTAGGAGTGAGGTTAGGGTTAGGGCCAGGACTTAGGGATGGAGTGAGGTTAAGGCTAAGGGTTTGGGTTAGGATTAGGTTAGATAAGGTTAGGATTAGGGATATAGGTATGGGTTATGGTTAGGGTTAGGTTAAGACCCCTATGTTCCCATTTAATCCATGTGGAAATTTGGTTGAGAGCTGTCTGATCCATTTGTTTTCCGCTCTAATCCTCTCACTTTTGTTCCAGGTGGTGACTGACTCCAGGCCGGCCAGGCGGATGGAATCAGTGCCATGGGCCAAAAAATGACGGACAACTGGGGTATGTATCTCTTTTTTGTGTTTCAAATTATACCTGTGTTGTGTGAATCTGATTAAAAGTGTGTTTTGTGTTTGTCCAATATACTGTTTCCCACAAACTGTACAAAAAATTATATAAACCAAATTAGAGGAAGCCGGAGAAAAGGACTGAAAAATGGGATAAATGGTGCCAGTATGATTACTTTTTACTAATTTCAAGGGCAGGAAAAAATCATCTATTGACGTGGGCTTTTTTAGAATAGGAGTAGGGGATGGCACAGAGGCCCTAACTAAAATATCCTTCAAATTTTTGTGTTTTCTGTAGGCAGAGATCACAGAGTGTGTCGGAATTAATCCACTTTCGGTTATGTAATGTGTAAAATTTTGTTTTAGGAGGCGATTAAATCTAAGTGTGGAGGAGGAGAACTTTGTGATGAGAGGGATGAGCTGCTCCTTTCGCTCGGCTCCTGGCTGTAGAAAAGAGCGGAGACAGGCCCTCAGCTTGGTACGCGAGTATCCTCTACGCCTCAAGGTCCTAAACAACACTCTAGTAGCTTCGTAGAAGTCACAGGGTCTAGTGCAGATCCTGTGAAATCTAAGAAGCTGAGACTTGACAATGCCTGCAAAAGTGAAGCGGGGATGAAAGCTACTCCTGTGTAAAAGTGCATGTGTGTCTGTAGGTTTGAAAAATACTTTTACATCCACCTTATGGGACTGTACAAAAGATGGGCCTTTAAAGACTGTAGTGTCCAGGAAATCTACTGAGTGATAACTGTGGGTGTGTTTAATTTTGATAGATGGATCAAATGTATTCAATGTGTTTAAAAAGTCTTGAAATTCCGATTCAGAATCCACCCATATGCCAAATATATCATCCAAATATCGTAAATAATGTAACGGTTTT
>NW_022986489.1:0-38124 GCF_902500255.1 Thalassophryne amazonica
GCTAACAAAATTTTAACTATTAGAGAAAAAATTACTCATAACCATCCCAAAGACGTATCGTTATCTTTGGCTGCTTTCAGTGATGCCGGTATTTGGTTAGACTCTTTCTCTCCGATTGTTCTGTCTGAGTTATTTTCATTAGTTACTTCATCCAAACCATCAACATGTTTATTAGACCCCATTCCTACCAGGCTGCTCAAGGAAGCCCTACCATTATTTAATGCTTCGATCTTAAATATGATCAATCTATCTTTGTTAGTTGGCTATGTACCACAGGCTTTTAAGGTGGCAGCAATTAAACCATTACTTAAAAAGCCATCACTTGACCCAGCTATCTTAACTAATTATAGGCCAATCTCCAACCTTCCTTTTCTCTCAAAAATTCTTGAAAGGGTAGTTGTAAAACAGCTAACTGATCATCTGCAGAGGAATGGTCTATTTGAAGAGTTTCAGTCAGGTTTTAGAATTCATCATAGTACAGAAACAGCATTAGTGAAGGTTACAAATGATCTTCTTATGGCCTCGGACAGTGGACTCATCTCTGTGCTTGTTCTGTTAGACCTCAGTGCTGCTTTTGATACTGTTGACCATAAAATTTTATTACAGAGATTAGAGCATGCCATAGGTATTAAAGGCACTGCGCTGCGGTGGTTTGAATCATATTTGTCTAATAGATTACAATTTGTTCATGTAAATGAGGAATCTTCTTCACAGACTAAAGTTAATTATGGAGTTCCACAAGGTTCTGTGCTAGGACCAATTTTATTCACTTTATACATGCTTCCCTTAGGCAGTATTATTAGACGGTATTGCTTAAATTTTCATTGTTACGCAGATGATACCCAGCTTTATCTATCCATGAAGCCAGAGGACACACACCAATTAGCTAAACTGCAGGATTGTCTTACAGACATAAAGACATGGATGACCTCTAATTTCCTGCTTTTAAACTCAGATAAAATGTTGTGTGTTGGGGGGTGTGGCTGGATGTTTTGGTGTTCTTTTCTTTTCTTTGCTCTCCAGGTGGCATGAGGGCTGATTTGTCTGTGAAGAAGGTGCTGGCTGAAGAGTCTTCACCCTCATCAACATACATGGAAAGCACCTGTGATCGGTGCTCACGTGCAACCTGGACGACTTGCAGCTGAAGCAGATAATTGGATGGCGTTCTGCATTTAAGTCATGTGTGATTCAAGCAGAACTGCCGGGAAATCGACCTTGTGACGTTCGTTTGTGAGACACTGAGGACCACGCCTGGGTTTGACACATCGAGCCCGTGAAGCAGGGAGGGGTGAGGACACATGCTGTCAGCACACACGAAAGGTAATTAAGTGTTTAGGTACTTGTTGATAGTAACTTGGTGTTTTGTTACACAGTATACTGGAATTGTAAAGAGAATTGCGCAGTTTGCTTCTCACTGCTGTGGCGTGAAGGATAAGTGATCCTCCACTTGTTGTGAGAAGCTGCTCATTTGCATAAAGTAAAAAAAAAAGAAGGGACACTGACCTGAGTGTGTTGCTGGCAGCGTGTGTTTATTGGAAGATATAGTTGTATCTGTTGACTTACCTCACCGTCTCTTTGCTTCACAGAGAATCAGTTTGTCGTGTCCACCTGGGGGGTGTTTGGCGGTGGTAGGAAGTCCAGGAGCGCCGGCTTTAATCCTTGCGGGCGCTGGAGAGCGAGCCGCGGATCACTCCACCAGAGGGACGTTGTTTTTTTTATGTTTTTACACTTTTTAACACAGGTGTATAATAAATAGTTTTTGTTTGGAACCGCTTTCTGGTTATTTTTAGCGCTGGGTCCTGTCTGACGCAGGTTCGCTCCTCAATCCGCGTCGACACATAACATAAAACTGAAGTTATTGTACTTGGCCCCACAAATCTTAGAAACATGGTGTCTAACCAGATCCTTACTCTGGGTGGCATTACCCTGACTTCTAGTAATACTGTGAGAAATCTTGGAGTCATTTTTGATCAGGATATGTCATTCAAAGCGCATATTAAACAAATATGTAGGACTGCTTTTTTGCATTTACGCAATATCTCTAAAATCAGAAAGGTCTTGTCTCAGAGTGATGCTGAAAAACTAATTCATGCATTTATTTCCTCTAGGCTGGACTATTGTAATTCATTATTATCAGGTTGTCCTAAAAGTTCCCTAAAAAGCCTTCAGTTAATTCAAAATGCTGCAGCTAGAGTACTGACGGGGACTAGAAGGAGAGAGCATATCTCACCCATATTGGCCTCTCTTCATTGGCTTCCTGTTAATTCTAGAATAGAATTTAAAATTCTTCTTCTTACTTCTAAGGTTTTGAATAATCAGGTCCCATCTTATCTTAGGGACCTCATAGTACCATATTACCCCATTAGAGCGCTTCGCTCTCAGACTGCGGGCTTACTTGTAGTTCCTAGGGTTTGTAAGAGTAGAATGGGAGGCAGAGCCTTCAGCTTTCAGGCTCCTCTCCTGTGGAACCAGCTCCCAATTCAGATCAGGGAGACAGACACCCTCTCTACTTTTAAGATTAGGCTTAAAACTTTCCTTTTTGCTAAAGCTTATAGTTAGGGCTGGATCAGGTGACCCTGAACCATCCCTTAGTTATGCTGCTATAGATGTAGACTGCTGGGGGGTTCCCATGATGCACTGAGTGTTTCTTTCTCTTTTTGCTCTGTATGCACCACTCTGCATTTAATCATTAGTGATTGATCTCTGCTCCCCTCCACAGCATGTCTTTTTCCTGGTTCTCTCCCTCAGCCCCAACCAGTCCCAGCAGAAGACTGCCCCTCCCTGAGCCTGGTTCTGCTGGAGGTTTCTTCCTGTTAAAAGGGAGTTTTTCCTTCCCACTGTAGCCAAGTGCTTGCTCACAGGGGGTCGTTTTGACCGTTGGGGTTTTACATAATTATTGTATGGCCTTGCCTTACAATATAAAGCGCCTTGGGGCAACTGTTTGTTGTGATTTGGTGCTATATAAAAAAACTGATTGATTGATTGATTGAAGGTCACAAGTCTCTATGTCCAATTTGTGACCTCTGAGTGCTTCATCCTGACATCATTGGTGCCGACGTGAATAGCTATGTGATTATATCTCATGTCATGTTCCTTAGTCTGTCTTCCCTTCTGCAGTGTCAGCACCCTAAGATGGGATGCAATGTTGGGAGCTCTGGCCCCAGGAATACATTTAACGTCAGCCAGTGTCTGTAGCCTGACTATGCGGGTGATAGAATCCCCTATCACTAAAGGCTGGTGTTTCAGCCTGGAGACAGGAGTGGAAGTCACTCGTGGGCTCAGAGAATTCACATCAGCCAAATCCAAGGGGGAGAACTGATTCACAGTTCGCAGTGGTGAGTGTGATCGGGGTACCACAACCGGGCACCAAGCCCTACATGACTTCCTCCACCTAGCACAGTCCAAAAGCAGTCGTCCACAGCCGGGGTTTCTAGGCTGATGCTAATGGGCTCACTAGCCGGCCCAACACTAACCTCATCTGCAGTGCCCATAACATCTAATTCCACTGAGCTAAGAAGCTGCTCTAACTTATGGACACGGCTCTCTAAGAGAGCCACCCTATGTTCCAACTTCACCCAGGATTTACAGAGGGTGTAAAGTAGGTAAAGTAGTGTACTTTGTGCACTAAGAAATTCAACAGTATAGTCAAGCAAACACGAGCTAACCAATAATGGATAAGCTAACCACTCCTAAGGCTCACACAGACGCAAATAAATTAATTAAAATTCACAGCAGTTACACTGAAAGACTAGCAGAAGTATTAGACTTGTAGGAACAGTAAAAAAAAAAAACTTACACAACAAAGGCATTGTGAATGAAAATTACAGCAGCATAGAGCAACTGCACAGAGGGATCAGGGATGTTGCCCATGGGCACCTCAGTAATGATAATGATACATTTTTGTGTTTAATGAAGGGGAATTAAACCTACGACCCTGTATACAAATCCCTGCCTCTGTAATCTGTAGGCCGCCGCCTCCCCTGAGCCACGCGTGCACCTCCCATGAACTTTTATTTGTTTTCCCACATGGTCAGAATATGTCAAACCTATAATTAGAAAGAGTTAAACATTGAGAACAAATTTCCACATGGAGTCCAATTTAAAGAATTCCGTACTGCATACGTTATACCTAATATTACCGAGTGAACCATCATTTCTTTGATTAATAGAAAAATAATTAACTATTTTCATAATTCAATGTTTTAGACTAATTAAGAAAAACTATGCAGTGTTCCAGTATTTCAAATGTGGGGATTTACTCATTTTCTGCTTAATGTTGATAACCTGTTTGAAACTAACCCGTAAGTTGGAGAGGAAATGGCGTCTCACTAATTTAGAAGATCTTCACTTAGCCTGGAAAAAGAGTTTGTTGCTCTATAAGAAAGCCCTTCGTGAAGCTAGGACATCTTTCTACTCATCACTAATTGAAGAAAATAAGAACAACCCCAGGTTTCTTTTCAGCACTGTAGCCAGGCTGACAAAGAGTCAGAGCTCTATTGAGCTGAGTATTCCATTAACTTTAACTAGTAATGACTTCATGACTTTCTTTGCTAACAAAATTTTGACTATTAGAGAAAAAATTACTCATAACCATCCCAAAGATGTATCATTATCTTTGGCTGCTTTCAGTGATGCCGGTATTTGGTTAGACTCTTTCTCTCCGATTGTTCTGTCTGAGTTATTTTCATTAGTTACTTCATCCAAACCATCAACATGCTTATTAGACCCCATTCCTGCCAGACTGCTCAAGGAAGTCCTACCATTATTTAATGCTTCAATCTTAAATATGATCAATCTATCTTTGTTAGTTGGTTATGTACCACAGGCCTTTAAGGTGGCAGTAATTAAACCATTACTTAAAAAGCCATCACTTGACCCAGCTATCTTAGCTAATTATAGGCCAATCTCCAACCTTCCTTTTCTCTCAAAGATTCTTGAGAGGGTAGTTGTAAAACAGCTAACTGATCACCTGCAGAGGAATGGTCTATTTGAAGAGTTTCAGTCAGGTTTTAGAATTCATCATAGTACAGAAACAGCATTAGTGAAGGTTACAAATGATCTTCTTATGGCCTCGGACAGTGGACTCATCTCTGTGCTTGTTCTGTTAGACCTCAGTGCTGCTTTTGATACTGTTGACCATAAAATTTTATTACAGAGATTAGAGCATGCCATAGGTATTAAAGGCACTGCGCTGCGGTGGTTTGAATCATATTTGTCTAATAGATTACAATTTGTTCATGTAAATGGGGAATCTTCTTCACAGACTAAAGTTAATTATGGAGTTCCACAAGGTTCTGTGCTAGGACCAATTTTATTCACTTTATACATGCTTCCCTTGGGCAGTATTATTAGACGGTATTGCTTAAATTTTCATTGTTACGCAGATGATACCCAGCTTTATCTATCCATGAAGCCAGAGGATACGCACCAATTAGCTAAACTGCAGGATTGTCTTACAGACATAAAGACATGGATGACCTCTAATTTCCTGCTTTTAAACTCAGATAAAACTGAAGTTATTGTACTTGGCCCCACAAATCTTAGAAGCATGGTGTCTAACCAGATCGTTACTCTGGATGGCATTTCCCTGATCTCTAGTAATACTGTGAGAAATCTTGGAGTTATTTTTGATCAGGATATGTCATTCAAAGCGCATATTAAACAAATATGTAGGACTGCCTTTTTGCATTTACGCAATATCTCTAAAATCAGAAAGGTCTTGTCTCAGAGTGATGCTGAAAAACTAATTCATGCATTTGTTTCCTCTAGGCTGGACTATTGTAATTCATTATTATCAGGTTGTCCTAAAAGTTCCCTAAAAAGCCTTCAGTTGGTTCAGAATGCTGCAGCTAGAGTACTGACGGGGACTAGCAGGAGAGAGCATATCTCACCCGTGTTGGCCTCCCTTCATTGGCTCCCTGTTAATGCTAGAATAGAATTTAAAATTCTTCTTCTTACTTATAAGGTTTTGAATAATCAGGTCCCATCTTATCTTAGGGACCTCATAGTACCATATTACCCCATTAGAGCGCTTCGCTCTCAGACTGCAGGCTTACTTGTAGTTCCTAGGGTTTGTAAGAGTAGAATGGGAGGCAGAGCCTTCAGCTTTCAGGCTCCTCTCCTGTGGAACCAGCTCCCAATTCAGATCAGGGAGACAGATACCCTCTCTACTTTTAAGATTAGGCTTAAAACTTTCCTTTTCGCTAAGGCTTATAGTTAGGGCTGGATCGGGTGACCCTGGACCATCCCTTGGTTATGTTGCTTTAGACGTAGACTGTGTTTCATAATTATTGTATGGCCTTGCCTTGCAATGTGGAGCGCCTTGGGGCAACTGTTTGTTGTGATTTGGCGCTATACAAGAAAAAAGTTGATTGATTGATTGAAACCATTGCATACGCAAGAAATTATGAAGTGGTTGTTAAACCATTTTGATCATGTTTTAAATTGATTAAAACAAAACAGCTGCTTGTTCTGGATAGTTTTTAAGCATCTCAATGCTCAAATGTCATAATAGAGACAATAAAAGTTTGAAACTGTTCTGTCGTAAAGAAAAAGTAGTTTAAAGGCTTTTAAAGCAGTTTTAAAAAACAGAAATCAGCTGTATTTCAATTATTACTTAATGGTTTAAGATGGATTTATTCCAGCAATTTAAAAAAAAAAAAAAAAGCTCCAAATATCTTAATTTTTTTATTTTCTTTTTTTAATTATTATTTTAAGGTGTTGATTTATCACTAGAAAGAAATTGAAGGTGTGCTGTTTTGAGGAAATGTGATGCCTTTTTTTTGTTCTTTCTGACATCATAATCAAATTATTAATGTCATAATTGCCGCATGCACATTATTCTTTCTTTTCTGCACCCTGTTTTGCAGACTGTGTGGACATTATCTCCAACATCAGATCGATGAAGATCCTGAAGCGAGCAGGAAGTCCCAAAGGCATGTGGATCCGAGACCCTCGGTCATCTAAAGTGTACGTCTTCAATGGGACAGCGGGAGACTTCATTTATCAGTTTGACTCGGTGCTGGACTTCTCCAGCTCTCTCGGACTTCACAGCCGCAGACGGATCAGGCTTCCACATCAGTGGGTGGGTCCCGCCAGTGCTGTTCATAACGGATACTTATACTTTATAATGCAAGAAGCTGACACGGACATGCAGGTGGTCAAATATGACCTGCTGAGTGGTTCAGTGGTGGAAACCACTATGTTCCCTGTGGAAGAGCGTGCTGCAGTCTACACCCTGAACCCAGAGACTGCTGCAGACCTGGCAGCAGACGACGAGGGTCTGTGGCTTCTGTATGCCGGCAGTGACAGTGAACCATATATTAACCTTGCAAAGATGGACCCTGCCACTCTGGATATAGAGCAAATCTGGGACACCCATTGCCCGCGGGACAACGCAGAGGTGGCTTTCATCATCTGTGGGACTGTTTATGTGGTTTACAACACACGCCCGGCCAGCCGCTCCCGGGTTCAGTGTCTGTTTGACGTCAACGAGATGGTGATGAGTGAGGAAGCTCCTCTGGTCTACTTCCCCAGGAGGTATGGCGCTCACGCCAGTCTGAAATACAACCCTGAGGACAAACAGCTCTACGCCTGGGACGACGGCTACCAGATCCTTTACCGGCTGACAATGAAGAGGAAAGTCTTCATGTAATTTCAAATGCAAAGCCTCAAAAAACAACGCAGAGTAGCAGTTACATACTGTAACACCCATAGCCTTGGGATAGTTGGGTTTTTGTAGGCTTTAAATATTTTGTGAGTAAAACATCTGAATCATAGTGGTGCTGGATGTAAGCAGACATAACTTGCACTAAAGTATTTATTGTAATAAAGCTAGCTGCATACTCCATCATTTGTCTGTTGATCCAGCTTGGTAGAAGCTCCATAACATCACTGCTTTTGATTAGTGGCTCAAACCTGCAGTGCCCCCATGGGAAGGATCAACAAGACAATTGTGGCATTTTTCATCATGCTTATGATCCATTTTTCATTGTTGTTGATGTTTTGTTTGCATTAAAAAATGGACGTTGCCAACAGATGCCACTGCCCAGGCGACCAATTAGCATGCGAGACCTGCACAGGCGTTCAAGTGCTGGATCAGAGTTACAAATTTATCAGCTGCCCTTCCCTTTTGATGTCAAACGCAGAAAAATTAAGGGGGCAACTCGCCGACTCAGTGGTGTGATACAGGACAGCATGTATAGAGCACGTGTGTTACGTGTGAGATGAGAACACAATGTAGCAGTAAGAGCATGTTCAAAACATTTGCAATGCGGCTGATGCTACATTTCCCATATTGCAAGATAATGTGGATTGCACAGAAGACTTCAGGCACAGCACACAACACTGCACCCAGTCACGCACACTCCTTGTCGCAAAAAAAAGCGCTAACATATTAGTGGGTGCATTGTTGTGAGCGTTTTAAATATTTTTTGATATTAACTTTAAAATCACCAAATGAATCACAATTTTTTTATGCTGTCTGGAACAGCGTTCCATTGTGTAACAGCTTTAACAGAAAAAGCTGCCTGCCCAAATGCTGAGTAGCAAAAGGGTAAGACACAGTCATGCATGGAAGCTATTCTCGTGGACCTTACAAAACCATGATACCAGAATAGATTGTACTTGTGTAATGTGCTACAAAGGTGATACCTTAGTGGCTTTTTGTCAAACATTTTCAGTGCCTGTTTGTACAAGGATTCTAAGGGCCTAATTGTTGTCTGGCTCGCCTGGCCCCAGCAAGTGATACAATATGAAATATGGGAAAAAAATTAAAGTATGCAACAATATCTTGGTAGCCTCAGTAGAGAGAAAGGATCTAATTTGTCTAAATAGAGCCAGCTTATATTTAATAGTTTTGGTCATTTTTTTTTATATGTTTCTTATAGCTCAAATTCGGATCCAGTAACACACCAAGATATTTGAATTCAGCGACATTCTCAATGTGTTCACCCCCAATGCAGACTTTTACATCTCAGATGTTCCTTTAGTTTTGCCTGCATTTAAAGTGAGACAGAAGCGGTCTAACCACTCAGCCACTCCAACCAAAGCATTATTTAATTTTTCAGCTGCTTGTTGAGCTGACTTTGCATGGGTATATAAAACAGTGTCATCGGCATAGAGCTGCATCTCCACATTATGACAAAACTGTGGATGGTCAGTAATGTAAATGACAGTATGTAGTTACCCACGATGATCCCTGGATAAAGTGCAAAAGTCTCAAAGAACAAAGAGACCAGACAGACAGGAGACAGAGCCAAGAAGAAGAGGAGTGTCTCTCCCTTATTTAGCAGGAGTAGTGGAAAAACTACAGAGACAGTACAAAATCCCAGTTTACTTTAAACCTGTTAACACCTTGAGACAGAAATTAGTTCACCCTAAGGACAGGATCCCTAGTTACAAACAGAGCAATGTAGTGTATTCTATCAGATGTCAGGAAAACTGTAACGAACACTACATAGGTGAGACTAAGCAGCCGTTACACAAAAGGCTATACTAGCACCACAGAGAGGGTGCCAGTGGACCTCAGTCTGCAGTTCATCTCCACCTTAAAGACACTGACCACACGTTTGAGGACAAGGAAGTTAAAATCTTAGCCAGAGAAAGGAAATGGTTTGAGAGAGGGGTGAAGGAGGCATTTTATGTGAAACAGTTGAAACCCAGCCTTAACCGGGGAGGGGGTCTGAGACACGTTTTGTCCCCTGTTTACAATGGGGTACTCAGGTCAAAGCAGTTTCAGTCTTTTGTTCATGGTAATGAGTCATTCACGTCATCAGCAGAGTCGTCAAGGGAGCCATCAGGAGAGGGACAGCTGCCCTGTCATTAGGAGGGTGTTAACTAGAGCACAATAGGTGCTAATTAGTGCTATTGTTTAGTCACTAGCATATAGCAGTCTGCCTCTCGGTAGGAGGGGTCTGGTTAGGTTTAAAACCCCAGCTTTTGTGGCTTCTGTTTAGTCTTCTCTACAAGAGTCAAGACAGAAGTCAGACGACCAGAGCAAGAATTTTAGCTGAGGAAGCTTCTGTGATTTGAAGCGAAACGTCCTTGCGTCAAGCAACCCAGTCCAGTTGAAGATTCAAGCTTCTCTACTATGGAAACCACCTGGACAACTGAGAGCCTACACAGAAACATTAATGTAAAGACTAAAAAGTAATGCAAACATGCATTTTGGTGAGATGTGAACACAAAGTAGCGGTTCGAGCATGTACAAAAACTTCTGCAATGTTGGCAGTGCAATGCTTTTTCTGTGTTGCATCATAACACGCATTGCCTGATGTTACATACATGTTACTATAAGCAAATAGACACATTCAGAGGTACATGTGTAAAGATGTGCAAACTCCATAGCACCTACAAATTGATGTGCACAGTGATCCACTAACGGTGCACACTGAGGATTGCAGCTTTGAAATGTGCAAAATAACACGTATTGTCCATTGAACACTTTGCTTTCATGAATATGCAATTTTGGGTGTGCTGTTTGTTATTATCCACAAAAATGCCCACTTCTAATAGTATTCATCACACATTGTGCAAATCACAATTCTCTGTGCACACATTTTGGCAATTTGGCACAGCACAGATACGTGTCATGTGTGCAGAAATAAATGAAACATGGGGAATAATACATCATCTGCACAGACAGTAACATTTTAAATGCTGACATAAATGTGGCCTTGTGACATACTGATTTCTCTCTTAAGCTCTGCAGTGGCCACAGAGGGGAGAACTTGTGCAGCACCTGCACAGATATAGATGCACTGTAATGTGTGTACTTTAAAACGTTTCTGCTTTGCTTGGATACAGCATGATCACACCGTAACATCGTGTAGAGAGTGTACTGAGGCTTTAGTCAGTCTGATGTAATATTCAGTTTAAAAAATATTTTATGAACATCAGTGATCAAAGAGGCAGAATGACAGATAGAAACAGGGTAAAATCAAAATTTATACCCTTGACTCTATAGTCTGTCAAAGCTACATGAGCTTTGTACTGTCTGCAGATTCTACATCTGTGCTCGATAACCCCCGTATCATCACGCAGTTTATGAGACATGAAATATCCTTTCATATTTACGTATCTCATGCACCAAAACAATTACAAAACATGCAAATGCAATTCAGCTTATTAAAGGCTGTGCACTCTGGAGCATGTATGTTCTCTCACTCACTCATCTTCAACCGCTTACTCCAATTAAGGGTCCCTTGGGGGCTGGAGCCTATGCCAGCAGGGTGTATGTTCACTGCTCATTTATTTTGACTATTTGACATGGGGGGTGCATCCAGTTTTCTTTATGTTTGCCTTTGCTTGTTAAGCTTCTGGCAGTGTTTTCATTCCGTCCGCCAACGAAGTTGGGCGGAGGTTATGTTTTTGCCCATTTGCTGGTTTGTCTATTTGTCTGTTTGTGAACAGCCTGGAGCCCACAATTTATCATATACTGTTTTGAATTTTTTACTGAGGATTCATATCATGATAGGCAAGAACTGATTCCACTTTCAAGGCCATAGGTCAAAAGCCAAAGTCAGGAAAGATCCCTATCTTTAACATTGAACAAATTAACAAATTTTCAAAAATTCATAAATGTGTAAAAAAGATCAAATTTCTTTCATATTTGAGAACATTATGTAGGATGGTATCAGAATCAGAATCAGAAAAGTTTTATTGCCATATGAGTGGACAAGTTCACAACATTAGGAAATTGCTGTGGTACTTGGTGCTAACATAAAAAAATAGAACAGTAAAACAAGTAATATAGAATAAAACTTTACACTATAACAATGCTACAAAATGTACAGAATGTATGAGCTAAGATAAATAAATGGTGATGATAAATGGTGATAAATGGTGGTGATAGCAACAATGTAGAGTTCGAAAGGTTCTTGTTGAGGAGGCTAACAGCAGAGGGGAAAAACTGTTGTTATGGCGGGAGGTTTTGGTCCGAAGGGACCGTAGACTCCTACCTGAGGGCAGGAGGTCAAAAAGGCTATATCCAGGGTGAGAAGGATCGACTCTGATCTGACCTGAACGCCCCAGTGTCCTGGAGATGTACAGGTCCTGAAGAGATGGAAGGTTGCAGCCAATCACTCAACACTGTTCCATTTATTAATCCTATTAGCTCAACCAATAATTTGCATCACTTTTACCAAAATTGGGGCAACTTTAACTTTTGACCCCTGTACAAAATGACACTGACCTTTGTCACCATTCTTGCTATTTTTATCCCGTAACTCCATAGAATTCAGTCACAGATAGTCCAAACTATATCTTTTTGGTATCTCTATGATCGGGCAAATAATGTGGAATATTTTTCAATATCAATCAATCAATCAATCAATTTTTTTTTTATATAGCGCCAAATCACAACAAACAGTTGCCCCAAGGCGCTTTATATTGTAAGGCAAGGCCATACAATAATGATGTAAAACCCCAACGGTCAAGACGACCCCCTGTGAGCAAGCACTTGGCTACAGTGGGAAGGAAAAACTCCCTTTTAACAGGAAGAAACCTCCAGCAGAACCAGGCTCAGGGAGGGGCAGTCTTCTGCTGGGACTGGTTGGGGCTGAGGGAGAGAACCAGGAAAAAGACATGCTGTGGAGGGGAGCAGAGATCAATCACTAATGATTAAATGCAGAGTGGTGCATACAGAGCAAAAAGAGAAAGAAACAGTGCATCATGGGAACCCCCCAGCAGTCTACGTCTATAGCAGCATAACTAAGGGATGGTTCAGGGTCACCTGATCCAGCCCTAACTATAAGCTTTAGCAAAAAGGAAAGTTTTAAGCCTAATCTTAAAAGTAGAGAGGGTGTCTGTCTCCCTGATCTGAATTGGGAGCTGGTTCCACAGGAGAGGAGCCTGAAAGCTGAAGGCTCTGCTTCCCATTCTACTCTTACAAACCCTAGGAACTACAAGTAAGCCTGCAGTCTGAGAGCGAAGCGCTCTATTGGGGTGATATGGTACTACGAGGTCCCTAAGATAAGATGGGACCTGATTATTCAAAACCTTATAAGTAAGAAGAAGAATTTTAAATTCTATTCTAGAATTAACAGGAAGCCAATGAAGAGAGGCCAATATGGGTGAGATATGCTCTCTCCTTCTAGTCCCCGTCAGCACTCTAGCTGCAGCATTTTGAATTAACTGAAGGCTTTTTACGGAACTTTTAGGACAACCTGATAATAATGAATTACAATAGTCCAGCCTAGAGGAAATAAATGCATGAATTAGTTTTTCAGCATCACTCTGAGACAAGACCTTTCTGATTTTAGAGATATTGCGTAAATGCAAAAAAGCAGTCCTACATATTTGTTTAATATGCGCTTTGAATGACATATCCTGATCAAAAATGACTCCAAGATTTCTCACAGTATTACTAGAGGTCAGGGTAATGCCATCCACAGTAAGGATCTGGTTAGACACCATGTTTCTAAGATTTGTGGGGCCAAGTACAATAACTTCAGTTTTATCTGAGTTTAAAAGCAGGAAATTAGAGGTCATCCATGTCTTTATGTCTGTAAGACAATCCTGCAGTTTAGCTAATTGGTGTGTGTCGTCTGGCTTCATGGATAGATAAAGCTGGGTATCATCTGCGTAACAATGAAAATTTAAGCAATACCGTCTAATAATACTGCCTAAGGGAAGCATATATAAAGTGAATAAAATTGGTCCTAGCACAGAACCTTGTGGAACTCCATAATTAACTTTAGTCTGTGAAGAAGATTCCCCATTTACATGAACAAATTGTAATCTATTAGACAAATATGATTCAAACCACCGCAGCGCAGTGCCTTTAATACCTATGGTATGCTCTAATCTCTGTAATAAAATTTTATGGTCAACAGTATCAAAAGCAGCACTGAGGTCTAACAGAACAAGCACAGAGATGAGTCCACTGTCCGAGGCCATAAGAAGATCATTTGTAACCTTCACTAATGCTGTTTCTGTACTATGATGAATTCTAAAACCTGACTGAAACTCTTCAAATAGACCATTCCTCTGCAGATGATCAGTTAGCTGTTTTACAACTACCCTTTCAAGAATTTTTGAGAGAAAAGGAAGGTTGGAGATTGGCCTATAATTAGCTAAGATAGCTGGGTCAAGTGATGGCTTTTTAAGTAATGGTTTAATTACTGCCACCTTAAAAGCCTGTGGTACATAGCCAACTAACAAAGATAGATTGATCATATTTAAGATCGAAGCATTAAATAATGGTAGGGCTTCCTTGAGCAGCCTGGTAGGAATGGGGTCTAATAAACATGTTGATGGTTTGGATGAAGTAACTAATGAAAATAACTCAGACAGAACAATCGGAGAGAAAGAGTCTAACCAAATACCGGCATCACTGAAAGCAGCCAAAGATAACGATACGTCTTTGGGATGGTTATGAGTAATTTTTTCTCTAATAGTCAAAATTTTGTTAGCAAAGAAAGTCATGAACTCATTACTAGTTAAAGTTAATGGAATACTCAGCTCAATAGAGCTCTGACTCTTTGTCAGCCTGGCTACAGTGCTGAAAAGAAACCTGGGGTTGTTCTTATTTTCTTCAATTAGTGATGAGTAGAAAGATGTCCTAGCTTTACGGAGGGCTTTTTTATAGAGCAACAGACTCTTTTTCCAGGCTAAGTGAAGATCTTCTAAATTAGTGAGACGCCATTTCCTCTCCAACTTACGGGTTATCTGCTTTAAGCTACGAGTTTGAGAGTTATACCATGGAGTCAGACACTTCTGATTTAAAGCTCTCTTTTTCAGAGGAGCTACAGCATCCAAAGCTGTCTTCAATGAGGATGTAAAACTATTGACGAGATACTCTATCTCCCTTACAGAGTTTAGGTAGCTACTCTGCACTGTGTTGTTATATGGCATTAGAGAACATAAAGAAGGAATCATATCCTTAAACCTAGTTACAGCGCTTTCTGAAAGACTTCTAGTGTAATGAAACTTATTCCCTACTGCTGGGTAGTCCATCAGAGTAAATGTAAATGTTATTAAAAAATGATCAGACAGAAGGGAGTTTTCAGGGAATACTGTTAAGTCTTCTATTTCCATACCATAAGTCAGAACAAGATCTAAGATATGATTAAAGTGGTGGGTGGACTCATTTACTTTTTGAGCAAAGCCAATAGAGTCTAATAATAGATTAAATGCAGTGTTGAGGCTGTCATTCTCAGCATCTGTGTGGATGTTAAAATCGCCCACTATAATTATCTTATCTGAGCTAAGCACTAAGTCAGACAAAAGGTCTGAAAATTCACAGAGAAACTCACAGTAACGACCAGGTGGACGATAGATAATAACAAATAAAACTGGTTTTTGGGACTTCCAATTTGGATGGACAAGACTAAGAGACAAGCTTTCAAATGAATTAAAGCTCTGTCTGGGTTTTTGATTAATTAATAAGCTGGAATGGAAGATTGCTGCTAATCCACCGCCCCGGCCCGTGCTACGAGCATTCTGACAGTTAGTGTGACTCGGGGGTGTTGACTCATTTAAACTAACATATTCATCCTGCTGTAACCAGGTTTCTGTTAGGCAGAATAAATCAATATGTTGATCAATTATTATATCATTTACCAACAGGGACTTAGAAGAGAGAGACCTAATGTTTAATAGACCACATTTAACTGTTTTAGTCTGTGGTGCAGTTGAAGGTGCTATATTATTTTTTCTTTTTGAATTTTTATGCTTAAATAGATTTTTGCTGGTTATTGGTGGTCTGGGAGCAGGCACCGTCTCTACGGGGATGGGGTAATGAGGGGATGGCAGGGGGAGAGAAGCTGCAGAGAGGTGTGTAAGACTACAACTCTGCTTCCTGGTCCCAACCCTGGATAGTCACGGTTTGGAGGATTTAAGAAAATTAGCCAGATTTCTAGAAATGAGAGCTGCTCCATCCAAAGTGGGATGGATGCCGTCTCTCCTAACAAGACCAGGTTTTCCCCAGAAGCTTTGCCAATTATCTATGAAGCCCACCTCATTTTTTGGACACCACTCAGACAGCCAGCAATTCAAGGAGAACATGCGGCTAAACATGTCACTCCCGGTCTGATTGGGGAGGGGCCCAGAGAAAACTACAGAGTCCGACATTGTTTTTGCAAAGTTACACACCGATTTAATGTTAATTTTAGTGACCTCCGATTGGCGTAACCGGGTGTCATTACTGCCGACGTGAATTACAATCTTACCAAATTTACGCTTAGCCTTAGCCAGCAGTTTCAAATTTCCTTCAATGTCGCCTGCTCTGGCCCCTGGAAGACAATTGACTATGGTTGCTGGTGTCGCTAACTTCACATTTCTCAAAACAGAGTCGCCAATAACCAGAGTTTGATCCTCGGCGGGTGTGTCGCCGAGTGGGGAAAAACGGTTAGAGATGTGAACGGGTTGGCGGTGTACACGGGGCTTCTGTTTAGGACTACGCTTCCTCCTCACAGTCACCCAGTCGGCCTGCTTTCCCGGCTGCTCGGGATCTGCCAGGGGGGAACTAACGGCGGCTAAGCTACCTTGGTCCGCACCGACTACAGGGGCCTGGCTAGCTGTAGAATTTTCCACGGTGCGGAGCCGAGTCTCCAATTCGCCCAGCCTGGCCTCCAAAGCTACGAATAAGCTACACTTATTACAAGTACCGTTACTGCTAAAGGAGGCCGAGGAATAACTAAACATTTCACACCCAGAGCAGAAAAGTGCGGGAGAGACAGGAGAAGCCGCCATGCTAAATCGGCTAAGAGCTAGTAGCTACGCTAAGCTAGCGGATTCCTAAAAACACGCAAAGTGAATAATGTGTAAATAATTTAGAGGTGATTCAGCAGAAGGAGTGCTTTAGTTAAGGCACGTAAAGATTACACTGGGAAACAAATCGTAATCTAGATAACTAGATCAATCTAACTGCGCAGATTAAACAGCTAACAGATACAGAAAAACACCGCTGTGCTCCGGAACAGGAAGTGATACAATACCGCAGTGAGAGCCAACCACTCTGATCCACCAATATGATCTTTTAATTTTGACCTCTGTGTCTAAGGAGTATTTCTGCTGAATTTGATGCTTTATCACCATTTGCATGATTGTTTCACTTATCTGCTGCACTAAAATGTTTGATCTGGATTTGATCCAGATTACAGATTTTGTGGCCATTTAAATTTAACATTGAAAACTCCATTTAATATATATTTTACATTATATCTTAAACAAACGTGCCCAAATCACTCTCATATTTGAAAGCGAGGTACAGATGGTCACTCACTGTTGCCTGACAAAATTTGACCCGGATCTGATCTGGCGCCTTGGGGCAACTGTTTGTTGTGATTTGGCGCTATATAAAAAAAAAATTGATTGATTGATTGATCTGATCCAGATTGTGGATTTTGTGAACATTTAAACTTGATATTGAAAACTTGATTTTGCATTATATCTCAAACAAAAGTGCCTCAATCACTCTTATTTTTGTGTTATGGATTTACCTACACCACCAAAATTGGATGGAGGGTCCTGTCTTACACCTGTTTGTCTGTCTTCCAGTTATCAGTCAGAAACCAAGTGCCAAAAAGCAATGACAATTTGTACATAGCAGAGATAAGCAAAGTTCTGCGAAAATTATCTCAAAAAGACAACCCGACAACACCAAAAAAAAAAAAAAATTGTCAAGTGCATGAACCAAATACATACTCCTGACATTTCATCACATTTAATTTAGCTTATGAAAAGCCAGTTGTAACAGGACTTTAACCTTGAAAATTTTTTCCAAGGTAAAATTTTGTGGCACTGGAAACTAGTGTTTGCGCTCTATGAGTGCGGTGCTCTAGTAATCACAGTGTTTGGCCAAAAAAGCACAGTGTCCATTTTGCACAAGCCTTTTAATCAAAGGAAATGATAATACATCACATCCCCTGGGAGAAAACAATACAGTCGTTTCTGCAGCTGATTTTCAGACTGTTCAAAGTAAAGAATGACAACGTGTCCGTAAAAACACCCGATTACACAACAGGTTGCTCATGTTGTTTTCTACATGTAAAAGTTACTCCGAATGAACAACTTTTGGTGTCACTCACCAAAACATTTTCTTTAACATTTGCATTACATTTACAAAATTTTCAGTGAGAAAAAAAAAATCAACAACTAAAAATTAATTTGGAAGGGATCAAGATCAGTTCAAGAAACGTTACAATAATGTGCAAAGCTAGAAGGAGTGGAAACGGTCTATAAAGTGGTTTCACAGGAAACGCTCCACATATGACCATCAGAAAGCACGTGTTTAAAAAAGTAACGAGGAAAGCAAATATTTTATTGTTTAGCCTTTTTTACACTTAAACAACAAGATTACAAATCCATGAATTTCACCATTAAAACAAGCGTGTGAACAAGAATCGATTTCAAGATGTCACATTTGAGGAGTTAATGCAGGAATGGATCACAACAAGCACGAACAACAATGCACGGAATTATTCTCAACAGAACCAGTGCCAATTAGAGAAATGTCACTGTTCTGCAGTCGCTGACCTGACCACACACTGAGCCACAGACTACATAAAACCTATCCAGCATGCAAATGGCTTAAACAGAGCTTAGGCTCTGCTAAAGCTATCTGCAATTGATATATTATGTCTGTTTTTTAAATGATGCTGTCTTTGTGATTTATTGTGTCTTCATCATAGTCAACTTTGGACATGGTAAGCCGCAATATTTCTGTTTCTGAACCATCTGGTCCAGTGCCAGCAACAGGTTAAAGTTCAGTTTCCGTTGAGAGAAACCAAACTGATTGCAGAGATTCAAAAAAACAAAGTTTCTGGTAATGTTTTTGCCTGATATATTAAATGTGTGGCTCAGAATTTTCTGGCCTGAATGTATAGCTAGTACTGTATTTCTGCTTGCACTACTACTTCTGTTTGTGCTTTAAAAATTAATTTATTAATTCATCTCTTTACACAACAAATAAATAAAAATCCAAAGCTTTTAATTAAAATCTCCTTTTAATTACTGCTGCGCTTCTGCTTTTCATCTAAACACTTACAGCATGATATAGGACATGAACAGAGAGCTTAAGCTCAGAATAGATTTTAGATTTAATGCATCAGTTCTCATGTGCTCACTTTTTTCTTTTTATGCCATTAATGTACCCCAGTGGGATGCCATCGCAACAAAAAAAGAAGGTCTAATCAGTTTCAGATTAGTTTGTTGGACATTTGTGCACAGCCTGCTGTAAGAACAACATGCACGCTTACACTGAATTACTTGCTTTTACTAGAAAATCACATGGAAACCCGCTGCCTTAAACAAATAAAAATTTTTTCAAGAGGAGAAACTTAAGCCCCCGTCACACATAGCAAGAATGTGTAGGAACCATGCCCGACACAGAAAATATTGCCATAATCTGACACAGTCGGGGGAAAAGAGGCGTGGCCAGCCATGTCAGAATGCATCCGGAGTACCTCGTCCACACCTGCACAATGGCATCCAAAGCACATGTATACAACAGGTAGATGACACAGACCGACATCAGACAGCCATAAAAGGCTGCACCAGACAAAGTCTGCACTGCAGACTGCACGATGTTCTGACGTCTGGATGGCAAACACAGGACTGGAGCACTGTGTTCCTCACGTGCATGTGCTGCCATCAGAATATGTAAATTGTGGTCAGATGGTCCTCTGATTGCACATGGACTGCTGTCGGATCAGTGTCCCATCTCGATGGCGCCTGGAGGGTTTTGAACATGTGCATCACACTCGGGGCCACTGGCCAATTTTGACCAACTGTGTGGACTTCCACAGATGGCTGTCAGAATGTTTTGGAACTGAAATCCAACACTTTTGGGATGTGTGCCGATTCATAATTCTGACGCCATTCTGCATGATTCTGACTATGTGTTACGGGGGTATTACTAACAGGTTAAGTTGTATACAGAACTTTAAGCCACCTACACCCACTTAAAGGCCCCTTCACACATTGTGTGAATAAGTACAACTCAGGGCGACTCCCATCGAAGCAGCTCGTATGAGAGATCCTCGAAACGTCACACTGAGAGGCAGGCATGCACGATGCTGGTGTGACAGTTCATGCACAAGGGAACACAGTGCCATCAGATGCACGATGTGGTAACACATCACGCAGCTGCTGTGAAAATAAAAAAATAAATAAAAATTACATGCCACCCATAGTAGTCGAACCCGCGCCAAAAGCTCTGATTTCTAGTCAGAAACTTTAGCACTAAGCTACAATTGCTGTCCTGTAAAAGCTGTTGGAAACTGCCTCATATCAGAAAGGACATGGTTATATAAAAAAAAACAAACAAACAAACAAAAAAACAACAACACACGCCATATAAAAACACAGCATTATATTGACTCCCTCTTATCGAGCGGGTAACACAAATATGATCTGTCTGTTCCTCTGTAGATGACGCATGGTCACAGACATACGGTCATGAAATGACATGAATGATGAAGCAGGGTGCTCTTCTCATATCCACACCTACTGGTCCGGTGTGTCCAGCTGGCCATGCAGTTCTGCCTGACACGCGTGTCTTGTGGATGCCACGCTGCAGGATTGACACCGTGTCATGTGGAACAGAGCTCGTGTGGGTGGTCTGACAGTCAGATCACCCGCTGCGTGTTATGATCTGACGGGCCGTTTCAACCTGGGGGGAGCCTGTCAATGTCCGCGCCATGCACGTGCTTGCGCGCTGCGTGAGGACAACAAGCACACACACACAAGACACACACGTGTCACAGTGGGCAGTTGCTAGTCCATGTCCATCTAAACACAGTACATGTCCAGCTGGGATGTGCAGAACGACAGCTGCTTCTGTCGGTGGCCACACCTCCTGTCACTTCAGGGCACACACCAAAGCCACACTTGTGGGGTACTTAGACAAATTTCACTGCCAGCATGACAATAATTGTCTGCAGACTGTTCATAGTCCAAATGGCCACACATTGTATAAGTGCCGAACGAGCGGTGTTAGATGTTTGTGTGCGTCAGCTGGAATTTGGCCGACACCTGCCGCAAGAGGGTTCGATAGGCTCACAAAGTGTGCACTCTTGTCTTTCAGCCCCTGGGTGCACAGACAGTTGTAGCAACAGGTGTACGGAGCAGCTACGATTTTACATGTTTTGCACATGATTCCTGCTTCATGTGCACATTGACCAAATTCTCACTATGTGTGAAGGGGCCCTAAAGTTGACCTGTTCAGTTTCACCATGTGTCCTTTCAGGCAGTGCTTCCACAGGATGTCTTAGTAAAATCAACTCATTCAGGATAAGAGTGTAGCGAATATGTGGGTTGTGCACTTTATATTAACTTCATTTTCAGTTTACTTGATACATGCAAGGTTGGGTAGGATTACTTTGAAAGAATACATGTGGATTACATGTATGTATGTACATACATTTGGATTACTAGTAATCTGATTACTTTTGGATTACATTTCACAGTAATCCTATCCAACCTTGGATACATGTCATTGCTAAGTTAAAAAAATTATTCTAATAACAATGTAGTTTAGTTAAATTAACTTAATATTTTTGCTTGTAACTCAACTTTTGCAGAACCTGTTGACAAAGTAAGTTTAATTAAAGTCTGTTAACTGCTACTAGTAAGCTGAAATAAAAATGAATAATAATTTGTTTTAAAAACTTGAACCCTGAGGTTTTGAACGTGTCTGAAAAAGACATCTTGGGTGCTAAAATTGTCATTTTTAACAATGTCTGTGTTAATATTATTTATGCAGGAACATAAACAATCAAACAAACAAGAAAAACAAGTAAAGCACAAGGTGGTTAGAATTTATCTGGAAAAGAGAAACAGGTCAATAAAAATATGAATAGGACGGGCTCGGTCTTAGGTTCCCTGTCAATGCTGAGAGATTTGTGTTTGCTGTTTATTTTTTGACCAATACAGAAAAAAAAAAAAAAATCACTTTTGGAAAATTGTAACTTGCATTTTTCACATTTAAAGGCAACATAAAAAAAAAGATGAAGTGATATTTGTTTCTTTTTTCCCCTCAATCACTTTGGCAAACGACAAAAATAGAAGAAATGCTCACCTGTACTGTAACTTGCAAGATTCACTTTTCACATCTCCTTAATCTGGAATTTATGTTTGCTGGTCAGGTCAAAATTTTTCACTAAGGCCCAGGAAAGATTTTTTTTTCAGTCTACACCTTATACTGTAATTTTACAAAAACAACAAAAATTGTTTGTGGTATCACCACTTTGATGAGTTTGTGTACCTGAATTTAATTGTAACTATTCCAAACAACACCATTTTTTACCAAACGTACCTGAAAAATCACACATCAAACAATGTAAATGTGGGCAAAAACATCCTTGGCATTAGTTTAAAAAAAAGGATATATTTGATGAACACAACCATGTAAAAGAACAAACATGTAAGAAATTAAAATTAGCAAGAATAATTTAACCTCACTCTTTCTTATTCACCAGCACTGACAAGGCTACATACTCTATGGAAAGTCTCATTTTTTACCTTTACAACCCCCCCCAAACATCTGTACATAAAATATACACATCCACCACCACCTCTCCCAAAAATAAAGAGAGGAGAAAAAAGTAGTGGGATGGATATCTATTCAATCTGACAGGAAGCATGATAATAGGGTATATAAGGGTTTTAAGATGTGCTGAATCAGAATAGAGCAGGAGACATTTGACACAGCCAATATAACTAAGTGTTTCCAAGGATGAACTGGTGAATAATTATGCTGTGTTCTGCCGGTGGGATACACACACAGACAGACAACTGTGTGCACAGATGTCTGCATTACACTGGCAGAATGCAGCATAATTATTCATCAGTTTGCTAAATACTGTGGATGGAGCATTAATTATATATCTGTTTGTGTGGGGTTTTTTTTACTAACCAGTGCATGGAGTGTGTTCACGCACTATGCGCCTGTGCAATCCATGATGTCCCACACAGACTGTAACACTGTATGCTTCACGGACAAAGCATGACACACTAATGACAGTAACCAGGTGGTCTCTCAAATGTACTTTGTGCTCAACTATGGTTCACTTGTTGTGACATTTATGGAAGACATTTATTTTTAAAGAAACAAGCACAAAGTAAGGCATTAGCTCCTTAAATATGCCTGATTTAAAAAAAAAAGAAATATTTGAAGATGGAGGCAGCAGGCCTCTGTGCTGTCAACCTCAGTAAGATAATGCCAAAGTTTCAAATGCAGGAAATACAGACACTACCAGCAACTGCTAAATTTCTTTTTGACCTTGATATATCATGTTGTGTGTGCAAACATCACCTATTTGCATGTTCCCTCTCACAATTTTGGGCACTCAGGTGGACAAGCCTTATATTGCCAATTCATGAATGCACACATGCTAAATGGACAATGTGCACTATTTTGCACATTTGAAAGACACGATCCTCAGTGCACACTGTTAGTAAGTCAGTATGCACACTTTTTTATAAGAGCTACAGGGTTGGTGCACATTTTAACACATGCAAACCTTTAGTAAACCAGTCCCTGTCAGCAGTGTCCCATCTGGCAGACCCATGCAGATCAACCAAAGGCAAAGATTCCCCAAAGCAGGAGTGCCCAAGTTCGGTCCTCAAGAGCTACCTTCCTGATACTCTTAGTTGTCTCCCTGTTCCAACACACCTGAGTCCAATGAAAGGCTCATTAAAAGCCTGCTAACGAGTCTTTGGGGCACCCCTGCCCCAAAGGGATCTAAGTCAATGGGTGACAACTGCCTGATATCTGAAGCCATATAGAAATTGCAGTTCTAAATGTGCCTGTACTCCACAGCACAAAATGGGAAAAAATGGCAACAAAATGAAAAAAAGTCTCTGACTACTTAATTTTTAATGTTCTTTTGGGTTTTTCTTTTATATCAAATGTGTCCTGATGAAATTTCATGCATTCTGCCAGAAGTGAACATCTTTTCTGAATTTTGTCACACATCTGCCACACGACAGAAGTGTTCATCAGAAGGAAAATGCTGCTGAGTTTTCACTTGAAGAAAAGATTGCTGAAATGAGACAGTGAAGGACATGAAGAATGCTCACATGGTTTTTTTCCCGTTTACAGAAAAATTCCGGCATCCTCAATTCCTGCAACAGCAACGGGACAACAACATTTTCCTATTTTATTCAATGCATTTCCCTGCTCTTTGTGTGTGTGTGTGTGTGCATCTGTCAGATAGTTTGACCTTTTGACCTTTCCTATTACCTCTACAGCCAGAAATCAAACCGCGCTCTGGCACGAGCAGCCACGCAGCCGCTACTTGAACTCTGTATTAGACTTTTTACTGTTCTGTCGGCTGCTTGTGAAAACTCATTAAAGCGTTGGCGACGCTTGTTGCCAGGTTGATTGTGTGATCCCGCCTCTCCTCAGTAAACTGGAGATCAGATAATTGCTTATTTTATTGATGGAACTGGAAGTACGGCGAACTCAGCTGGAAGCAGTGAAAGTCATTTCACTTTTACTCAAATAATAATGCCTGATGGAGCAATTTTACATACAACAGTCCTAAAAATGCTACAGTTCAGAACAGTGTTTTTGCCAATACAGCACTGTTGTTGATGCCTGTGTGAGAGAACAAACCACTTCAGATCCCTTTTTAAATTTTTTCCCCCCCCACATCGTTCCCATCCTGGAAACGTTCTCGGTTTCTTGCTTTGAAGCCTGTGCTGCTTTCACGGAGCGGGTTTTTCCATCAAAGAGTCTCTGTGGCTTAAGCACTGTGTCTTGAGTCTTTTGGGAAGTCTCCTGTGACGACACGGAGATGTGTGCTCGTCAGCCCGTACAATTTAAAGTGGATTTTTAATGTCTGCAGACGGGACGTCTAGCCCACTCAGAGGACAATGAGAACACCTCTGACTCAACACAACACCTGTGTTTCAGTTCGGTCTAAATCAGCGTACCAAAGTCCACACTGACCCATAAAGACGGCGCGTCACACAGCTAGCTGACGGTTGGTCCTTGAACAGTTCTTGGAATCCTCTGGGCACTAGACTTGAGGAAAGGAGAGAGGGAAAGCAAGAGGGAGTCCTTGAAATTGTGTTTCTCCTCAGTCAGACAGATGGGAAGTATATGAGCAGGAAGGAGGAAACCCCCTTCTGGACTAACTGGGTCTCAGGTGGTTCTCCTCAGGGAGTAGCAGGAGGCCTCGGGGAGGGGCAGGAACCTTGGCTGTCAAAGCTGGCGGTCCTCGCCTTCCACTGCAGGACACACGGACAAAAGGTAGTGATTCATATCCAAGACATAAATTGCAAAGTTCTCCTCAGATAAACGCTGGAGGCGGTCTAGAGGTCCGTAAGGTTATTATATTATATTAAAAAAGAAAAGCAGATGTGAGATGCATTCATGTCAGGATTCATGATGTGGAACAAACAGAATGCTGGAAACGAAATCCAGACTCAGGGACACAAGAGGTAGAGTAATAAAAAAGGCTTTATCTTGTTTAAACAGGCACAGGTACGGTACACATGCAGACAGTCAGCGATACATCGGGTATCTGGCCGACGTGAGGCTGAGGCGTGGTCAAAAAAAACGAGCGGGGTACGAGATCACTGCCAGTCCAAGTATTAAAGGTTGAAACAAAAGCGAGGTCTAAAACAAAGCAAGGTCATACACTGCAGAACAGCAGATCACAGACAAAACGAGAGCAAAAGAACAGGCTGGAACGAGGCCTGTGGCACGATGGCGCAAACTCAAAGAACTGGCAGCGAGGAAGTGAACAAGGTGAAGCTTAATTACGAGGTGTAGTGATTAAGGAGAGTGAGAACAGGTGTGTGAGAAAGTTCAGGAAAGGGTGTGGAAGAAAGAGACAAAGATGAGGCAAGCAGGAGCAAGAGAGTGCAGTAAAATAAACACTAAGCAGACAGAGATAGACTGAGAGGTGAATTCCAATAATAATACGAAGTAAATGCAAACAATCCACACATGAAAGGAACAAAGAAACAAAACCAGGAAAACAAAGAAAACAAGAGATCAACAAGAAAATTAAATGTTGGGGCTGAAATTAGAACGGAATTAACATGCCGCAAAAGTATACTAATACAGCCAATGATGACGGTAAAAATGGAAAATAAAACCAATGACTAAAGCAATCATGAACCGAAAATCAAAGACAGAGGATCAAAGACTGGGGACATGGACACAGACAGGAGACAAGGGTAGATCATGACAATTAATGAGGCCTGATATGCCCAAACTAAACACACAGCTGTACAGTGCAGGAAGTCGATCCTACCTCCTTCTCAGATTTCTTGGCCTCCAGCAGGGGGTGCCAGTGTGCAACAGGCTTGCGTGGATAAGCCAGCATTTCGTTCCAGTGGTCCCTACCGAGACCCTCAGCATGGCAGCCGACCCGCATCACGCCAATGATCTCATTATGACCTACCCTGTGGTGAGAAACACATACTGTATGAATATATCTGACCTAACTTGTCGTGACATCTCATACATCAGTTGTTATTTCTGACTGCAGAACGACACCGGCTGCTAATTGAAGGAGACAAATATGGAGCGCAAAACAACATCCTATCAACTGACACAGTCATCCTGCACCTGATCGTCTCTGTGACACCAGTACTGACTCATCTTGAGAGGATCACAGTGCAAAACATTTCTGCTGCAGTGCAACGTGTTTGTGTTTCATAATAAATTAAGAGGTCAAGATTTAATTCCAACATAAAATCAGATGCTACACAGATTACAAGATATCAGGTGCCTCATTGCGGGGAATGATTTTCTTTTATAGTCCACAGGGAGAGAGAGAGAGAGAGAGAGAGAGAACAAAACACTTTCTGACCTTTGCGGTTCATGTTCTCATTCTGTCTGCAGCTTTTCACTTTCTTTTTATAGCGCCACATACCTTTCACATACTGTAAAAGGTTACTTTTTTCTCAACAAACTGCTATTCAACTGGCTATAATTTAAGTGGAAAATGTAATGTCAGTCACATTTTCTTTCTGCACTGGCTGCAAGTGGTTATTTTCTTGATCAATTAATCTGTTAATTAATTTTACAAGATTTGCTATTTGTCTATAAATGGTCAAAAAAGTAAAAACAACAACAACAACAACAACACAAAAGGCAGTTGTTAGCCTTATGTGACTTCTCCAGTTGGGAGCCAGTTTGAAGGTGTGTGAGGTTTTTTTTCAGTCATCATTTGGGTTACAGTTAAAGAGGAACTCCAGTATAAACCTGCATGTGTTCTATTTTTCTATACTTTTAAGTTCATCTTTTCATTCAGGATACCAACAATGTTAATCTGTGCAGTATTGATTTAGAATGCAAACACAGACACGGGCATAGTTTAGTTGTGCAGGGCAAGCTAATAACCCTCACATTAACCGCTTCGTGTCCCACTGAACGGGCAAAAAATGTACTTAGAAGTGTCTGCTAGCATGGAGAGCATCCCTACAGAGTTAAATGTGCAGATGTTTAACTCACTAAATGTAAAGAAATGCTTTAAAATGACTATCCAGTTAGCTGCTTACCTTAGCATTCAGGCCATTCTGGGGTGCTGCTCTTCACGCGAGGCCCTCACTGGCATTTGATCTGTAACAGCTCTGTGCTGAGCAGCACCATCGTATGGACTGGATAAAGTAACTAGCTTCATTTATAACCAGTCATTTAGTCATTTGCACCTTTTGAAAAATACGAGTTAGGTTTGGGTACAGTTAAAGTTAGTGGAGGTCACGTGTTTACGGTCTAAAGTGGAGCTCCACATTCTCCGTAGTCTGCAGACAGACATACGAATATCCTTTCTGGTTAACCTGGTCTGACACGACTTACGTAAGAATTTCAACAGAAACCTGAACAAAATATACTTGTTTTAGATAAACAAGCTCAAAAATGTATACTGACTGTGCTAGGGTAGTTAGCATGTTAGTTATTGATCTTAGTTAGTAATCACTAACTGATCAGCTAGTACTTGAAAGATACAGTGCATCCGGAAAGTATTCACATCGCTTCACTTTTTCCACATTTTGTCATGTTACAGTCTTATTCCAAAATGGATAAAATTCATTTTTTCCTCAAAATTGTACACACAATACCCCATAATGACAATATTAAAAAGGGTTGGTTTTTATTTTTGAAAATTTATTCAAAAAAAAACAAAAAAAACAAAACTAAGAAATCACATATACATAAGTAATCACAGTCTTTGCCATGAAGCTCAAAGTTGAGCTCAGACACATCCTGTTTCCACTGATCATCCTTGAGATATTTCTACAACTTAATACTTCTACAACTTAACAAATTAACTCAACTTTCCCCCCTCCCTCCTTTGGGGAAATCTGATCATAATCTTGTCCATTTGTAACCCATATACAGTCCCCTTGTGAAAAGGCAGACTGTAACTGTTGTGTGGGCCGCTGAAGAGGAGGTACTGCTGGCCCACCATCAGAGGGCACCCTGCCTGGAGTGCGGGCTTCAGGCACGAGAGGGCGCTGCCGCCTCACAGGACAACCGGGAGTGACAGCTGTCACTCATTAACTCCTGACAGCTGTCACCTATCATCAACTCAACTCAACTCAACTTTTTTTTTTATATAGCGCCAAATCACAACAAACAGTTGCCCCAAGGCGCTTTATATTGTAAGGCAAGGCCATACAATAATTATGAAAAACCCCAACGGTCAAAACGACCCCCTGTGAGCAAGCACTTGGCTACAGTGGGAAGGAAAAACTCCCTTTTAACAGGAAGAAACCTCCAGCAGAACCAGGCTCAGGGAGGGGCAGTCTTCTGCTGGGACTGGTTGGGGCTGAGGGAGAGAACCAAGAAAAAGACATGCTGTGGAGGGGGGCAGAGATCGATCACTAATGATTAAATGCGGAGTGATGCATAAAGAGCAAAAAGAGAAAGAAACAGTGCACCATGGGAACCCCCCCACAGTCTACGTCTAAAGCAGCATAACTAAGGGATGGTTCAGGGTCACCTGATCCAGCCCTAACTATAAGCCTTAGCGAAAAGGAAAGTTTTAAGCCTAATCTTAAAAGTAGAGAGGGTATCTGTCTCCCTGATCTGAATTGGGAGCTGGTTCCACAGGAGAGGAGCCTGAAAGCTGAAGGCTCTGCCTCCCATTCTACTCTTACAAACCCTAGGAACTACAAGTAAGCCTGCAGTCTGAGAGCGAAGCGCTCTAATGGGGTAATATGGTACTACGAGGTCCCTAAGATAAGATGGGACCTGATTATTCAAAACCTTATAAGTAAGAAGAAGAATTTTAAATTCTATTCTAGAATTAACAGGAAGCCAATGAAGAGAGGCCAATATGGGTGAGATATGCTCTCTCCTGCTAGTCCCTGTCAGTACTCTAGCTGCAGCATTTTGAATTAACTGAAGACTTTTTAGGGAACTTTTAGGACAACCTGATAATAATGAATTACAATAGTCCAGCCTAGAGGAAATAAATGCATGAATTAGTTTTTCAGCATCACTCTGAGACAAGACCTTTCTGATTTTAGAGATATTGCGTAAATGCAAAAAGGCAGTCCTACATATTTGTTTAATATGCGCTTTGAATGACATATCCTGATCAAAAATGACTCCAAGATTTCTCACAGTATCACTAGAGGTCAGGGAAATGCCATCCAGAGTAAAGATCTGGTTAGACACCATGCTTCTAAGATTTGTGGGGCCAAGCACAATAACTTCAGTTTTATCTGAGTTTAAAAGCAGGAAATTAGAGGTCATCCATGTCTTTATGTCTGTAAGACAATCCTGCAGTTTAGCTAATTGGTGTGTGTCCTCTGGCTTCATGGATAGATAAAGCTGGGTATCATCTGCGTAACAATGAAAATTTAAGCAATACCGTCTAATAATACTGCCTAAGGGAAGCATGTATAAAGTGAATAAAATTGGTCCTAGCACAGAACCTTGTGGAACTCCATAATTAACTTTAGTCTGTGAAGAAGATTCCCCATTTACATGAACAAACTGTAATCTATTAGACAAATATGATTCAAACCACCGCAGCGCAGTGCCTTTAATACCTATGGCATGCTCTAATCTCTGTAATAAAATTTTATGGTCAACAGTATCAAAAGCAGCACTGAGGTCCAACAGAACAAGCACAGAGATAAGTCCACTGTCCGAAGCCATAAGAAGATCATTTGTAACCTTCACTAATGCTGTTTCTGTACTATGATGAATTCTAAAACCTGACTGAACCTCTTCAAATAGACCATTCCTCTGCAGGTGATCAGTTAGCTGTTTTACAACTACCCTGTCAAGAATCTTTGACAGAAAAGGAAGGTTGGAGATTGGCCTATAATTAGCTAAGATAGCTGGGTCAAGTGATGGCTTTTTAAGTAATGGTTTAATTACTGCCACCTTAAAAGCCTGTGGTACATAGCCAACTAACAAAGATAAGTTGATCATATTTAAGATTGAAGCATTAAATAATGGTAGGACTTCCTTGAGCAGCCTGGCAGGAATGGGGTCTAATAAACATGTTGATGGTTTGGATGAAGTAACTAATGAAAATAACTCAGACAGAACAATCGGAGAGAAAGAGTCTAACCAAATACCGGCATCACTGAAAGCAGCCAAAGATAACGATACATCTTTGGGATGGTTATGAGTAATTTTTTCTCTAATAGTCAAAATTTTGTTAGCAAAGAAAGTCATGAAGTCATTACTAGTTAAAGTTAATGGAATACTCAGCTCAATAGAGCTCTGACTCTTTGTCAGCCTGGCTACAGTGCTGAAAAGAAACCTGGGGTTGTTCTTATTTTCTTCAATTAGTGATGAGTAGAAAGATGTCCTAGCTTTACGGAGGGCTTTTTTATAGAGCAACAAACTCTTTTTCCAGGCTAAGTGAAGATCTTCTAAATTAGTGAGACGCCATTTCCTCTCCAACTTACGGGTTATCTGCTTTAAGCTACGAGTTTGTGAGTTATACCACGGAGTCAGGCACTTCTGATTTAAAGCTCTCTTTTTCAGAGGAGCTACAGCATCCAAAGTTGTCTTCAATGAGGATGTAAAACTATTGACGAGATACTCTAACTCCCTTACAGAGTTTAGGTAGCTACTCTGCTCTGTGTTGGTATATGACATTAGAGAACATAAAGAAGGAATCATATCCTTAAACCTAGTTACAGCGCTTTCTGAAAGACTTCTAGTGTAATGAAACTTATTCCCCACTGCTGGGTAGTCCATCAGGGTAAATGTAAATGTTATTAAGAAATGATCAGACAGAAGGGAGTTTTCAGGGAATACTGTTAAGTCTTCTATTTCCATACCATAAGTCAAAACAAGATCTAAGATATGATTAAAGTGGTGGGTGGACTCATTTACTTTTTGAGCAAAGCCAATAGAGTCTAATAATAGATTAAATGCAGTGTTGAGGCTGTCATTCTCAGCATCTGTGTGGATGTTAAAATCGCCCACTATAATTATCTTATCTGAGCTAAGCACTAAGTCAGACAAAAGGTCTGAAAATTCACAGAGAAACTCACAGTAACGACCAGGTGGACGATAGATAATAACAAATAAAACTGTTTTTTGGGACTTCCAATTTGGATGGACAAGACTAAGAGTCAAGCTTTCAAATGAATTAAAGCTCTGTCTGGGTTTTGGATTAATTAATAAGCTGGAATGGAAGATTGCTGCTAATCCTCCTCCTCGGCCCGTGCTACGAGCATTCTGACAGTTAGTGTGACTCGGGGGTGTTGACTCATTTAAACTAACATATTCATCCTGCTGTAACCAGGTTTCTGTAAGGCAGAATAAATCAATATGTTGATCAATTATTATATCATTTACTAACAGGGACTTAGAAGAGAGAGACCTAATGTTTAATAGACCACATTTAACTGTTTTAGTCTGTGGTGCAGTTGAAGGTGCTATATTATTTTTTCTTTTTGAATTTTTATGCTTAAATAGATTTTTGCTGGTTATTGGTGGTCTGGGAGCAGGCACCGTCTCTACGGGGATGGGGTAATGAGGGGATGGCAGGGGGAGAGAAGCTGCAGAGAGGTGTGTAAGACTACAACTCTGCTTCCTGGTCCCAACCCTGGATAGTCACGGTTTGGAGGATTTAAGAAAATTGGCCAGATTTCTAGAAATGAGAGCTGCTCCATCTAAAGTGGGATGGATGCCGTCTCTCCTAACAAGACCAGGTTTTCCCCAGAAGCTTTGCCAATTATCTATGAAGCCCACCTCATTTTTTGGACACCACTCAGACAGCCAGCAATTCAAGGAGAACATGCGGCTAAACATGTCACTCCCGGTCCGACTGGGGAGGGGCCCAGAGAAAACTACAGAGTCCGACATTGTTTTTGCAAAGTTACACACCGATTTAATGTTAATTTTAGTGACCTCCGATTGGCGTAACCGAGTGTCATTACTGCCGACGTGAATTACAATCTTACCAAATTTACGCTTAGCCTTAGCCAGCAGTTTTAAAATTCCTTCAATGTCGCCTGCTCTGGCCCCCGGAAGACAATTGACTATGGTTGCTGGTGTCGCTAACTTCACATTTCTCAAAACAGAGTCGCCAATAACCAGAGTTTGATCCTCGGCGAGTGTATCGTCGAGTGGGGAAAAACGGTTAGAAATGTGAACGGGTTGGCGGTGTACACGGGGCTTCTGTTTAGTGCTACGCTTCCTCCTTACAGTCACCCAGTCAGCCTGCTTTCCCGACTGCCCGGGATCTGCCAGGGGGGAACTAACGGAGGCTAAGCTACCTTGGTCCACACCGACTACAGGGGCCTGGCTAGCTGTAGAATTTTCCACGGTGCGGAGCCGAGTCTCCAATTCACCCAGCCTGGCCTCCAAAGCTACGAATAAGCTGCACTTATTACAAGTACCGTTACTGCTAAAGGAGGCCGAGGAATAACTAAACATTTCACAACAAGAGCAGAAAAGTGCGGGAGAGACAGGAGAAGCCGCCATGCTACATCGGCTAAGAGCTAGTAGCTACGCAACCTAGCGGATTCCTAAAAACACGCAAAGTGAATAATGTGTAAATAATTTAGAGGTGATTCAGCAGAAGGAGTGCTTTAGTTAAGGCACCAGACAGGCCATGAAGCAGCACAAGTAACGCACGGCAACAGCGAACACACGACAACGGTGCAAAAATAAAATAAAAATCCACTGGACAGGCTGTGGAGCAGCACAGGTAACGCTCAACAACAGTGCTAAAAATAAAATAAAAATAAAAATCCACTAGACAGGCTGTGGAGCAGCACAGGTAACACACGACAACAGTACTAAAAATAAAATAAAAATCCGCTAGACAGGCTGTGGAGCAGCACAGGTAACACACGACAACAGTACTAAAAATAAAATAAAAATCCACTAGACAGGCTGTGGAGCAGCACAGGTAACACACGACAACAGTACTAAAAATAAAATAAAAATCCGCTAGACAGGCTGTGGAGCAGCACAGGTAACACACGACAACAGTACTAAAAATAAAATAAAAATCCGCTAGACAGGCTGTGGAGCAGCACAGGTAACACACGACAACAGTGCTAAAAATAAAATAAAAATAAAAATCCACTAGACAGGCTGTGGAGCAGCACAGGTAACACACGACAACAGTGCTAAAATAAATAAAATAAAAATCCGCTAGACAGGCTGTGGAGCAGCACAGGTAACACACGACAGCAGTACTAAAAATAAAATAAAAATCCACTAGACAGGCTGTGGAGCAGCACAGGTAACACACGACAACAGTGCTAAAAATAAAATAAAAATCCACTAGACAGGCTGTGGAGCAGCACAGGTAACACACGACAACAGTGCTAAAAATAAAATAAAAATCCACTAGACAGGCTGTGGAGCAGCACAGGTAACACACGACAACAGTGCTAAAAAAAAATAAAAATAAAAATCCGCTAGACAGGCTGTGGAGCAGCACAGGTAACACACGACAACAGTGCTAAAAATAAAATAAAAATAAAAATCCACTAGACAGGCTGTGGAGCAGCACAGGTAACACACGACAACAGTGCTAAAAATAAAATAAAAATCCACTAGACAGGCTGTGGAGCAGCACAGGTAACACACGACAACAGTGCTAAAAATAAAATAAAAATCCACTAGACAGGCTGTGGAGCAGCACAGGTAACGCACGACAACAGTGCTAAAAATAAAATAAAAATAAAAATCCACTAGACAGGCTGTGGAGCAGCACAGGTAACACACGACAACAGTGCTAAAAATAAAATAAAAATAAAAATCCACTAGACAGGCTGTGGAGCAGCACAGGTAACACACGACAACAGTGCTAAAAATAAAATAAAAATCCACTAGACAGGCTGTGGAGCAGCACAGGTAACACACGACAACAGTGCTAAAAATAAAATAAAAATAAAAATCCACTGGACAGGCTGTGGAGCAGCACAGGTAACGCACGACAACAGTGCTAAAAATAAAATAAAAATAAAAATCCACTGGACAGGCTGTGGAGCAGCACAGGTAACGCACGACAACAGTGCTAAAAATAAAATAAAAATAAAAATCCACTGGACAGGCTGTGGAGCAGCACAGGTAACACACGACAACAGTGCTAAAAAATAAAATAAAAATCCACTAGACAGGCTGTGGAGCAGCACAGGTAACACACGACAACAGTGCTAAAAATAAATAAAATAAAAATCCACTAGACAGGCTGTGGAGCAGCACAGTAACCACGAACAACTGCTAAAAATAAAATAAAAATAAAAATCCCCGAGACAGGCTGTGGAGCAGCACAGGTCCACACACAGTGCTAAAATAAAATAAAAATCCACTAGACAGGCTGTGGAGCAGCACAGGTAACACACGACAACAGTGCTAAAAATAAAATAAAAATAAAAATCCACTAGACAGGCTGTGGAGCAGCACAGGTAACACACGACAACAGTGCAAAAATAAAATAAAATAAAAATCCACTAGACAGGCTGTGGCAGCACAGGTACACACGACAACAGTGCAAAAAAAATAAAAATAAAAATCCACTAGACAGGCTGTGGCAGCACAGGTACCACACGACAACAGTGCTAAAAATAAATAAAAATAAAAATCCCTAGACAGGCTGTGGAGCAGCACAGTAACACACGACACGGTGCAAAAATAAAATAAAAATAAAAATCCACTAGACCTGCTGTGGAGCAGCACAGGTAACACGACAACAGTGCAAAAATAAAATAAAAATAAAAATCCACTAGACAGGCTGTGGAGCAGCACAGGTAACACACGACAACAGTGCAAAAATAAAATAAAAATAAAAATCCACTAGACAGGCTGTGGAGCAGCACAGGTAACACACGACAACGGTGCAAAAATAAAATAAAAATCCACTGGACAGGCTGTGGAGCAGCACAGGTAACGCACGACAATCAATCAATCAATCAATCAATTTTTTTATATAGCGCCAAATCACAACAAACAGTTGCCCCAAGGCGCTTTATATTGTAAGGCAAGGCCATACAATAATTATGTAAAACCCCAACGGTCAAAACGACCCCCTGTGAGCAAGCACTTGGCTACAGTGGGAAGGAAAAACTCCCTTTTAACAGGAAGAAACCTCCAGCAGAACCAGGCTCAGGGAGGGGCAGTCTTCTGCTGGGACTGGTTGGGGCTGAGGGAGAGAACCAGGAAAAAGACATGCTGTGGAGGGGAGCAGAGATCGATCACTAATGATTAAATGCAGAGTGGTGCATACAGAGCAAAAAGAGAAAGAAACAGTGCATTATGGGAACCCCCCAGCAGTCTACGTCTATAGCAGCATAACTAAGGGATGGTTCAGGGTCACCTGATCCAGCCCTAACTATAAGCTTTAGCAAAAAGGAAAGTTTTAAGCCTAATCTTAAAAGTAGAGAGGGTGTCTGTCTCCCTGATCTGAATTGGGAGCTGGTTCCACAGGAGAGGAGCCTGAAAGCTGAAGGCTCTGCCTCCCATTCTACTCTTACAAACCCTAGGAACTACAAGTAAGCCTGCAGTCTGAGAGCGAAGCGCTCTATTGGGGTGATATGGTACTACGAGGTCCCTAAGATAAGATGGGACCTGATTATTCAAAACCTTATAAGTAAGAAGAAGAATTTTAAATTCTATTCTAGAATTAACAGGAAGCCAATGAAGAGAGGCCAATATGGGTGAGATATGCTCTCTCCTTCTAGTCCCCGTCAGTACTCTAGCTGCAGCATTTTGAATTAACTGAAGGCTTTTTAGGGAACTTTTAGGACAACCTGATAATAATGAATTACAATAGTCCAGCCTAGAGGAAATAAATGCATGAATTAGTTTTTCAGCATCACTCTGAGA
This sequence comes from Thalassophryne amazonica, assembly GCF_902500255.1. Lineage (NCBI taxonomy): Eukaryota > Metazoa > Chordata > Actinopteri > Batrachoidiformes > Batrachoididae > Thalassophryne > Thalassophryne amazonica. The sequence goes on from NW_022986489.1 coordinate 36,233, forward strand.
CAAGACCTTTCTGATTTTAGAGATATTGCGTAAATGCAAAAAAGCAGTCCTACATATTTGTTTAATATGCGCTTTGAATGACATATCCTGATCAAAAATGACTCCAAGATTTCTCACAGTATTACTAGAGGTCAGGGTAATGCCATCCACAGTAAGGATCTGGTTAGACACCATGTTTCTAAGATTTGTGGGGCCAAGTACAATAACTTCAGTTTTATCTGAGTTTAAAAGCAGGAAATTAGAGGTCATCCATGTCTTTATGTCTGTAAGACAATCCTGCAGTTTAGCTAATTGGTGTGTGTCGTCTGGCTTCATGGATAGATAAAGCTGGGTATCATCTGCGTAACAATGAAAATTTAAGCAATACCGTCTAATAATACTGCCTAAGGGAAGCATATATAAAGTGAATAAAATTGGTCCTAGCACAGAACCTTGTGGAACTCCATAATTAACTTTAGTCTGTGAAGAAGATTCCCCATTTACATGAACAAATTGTAATCTATTAGACAAATATGATTCAAACCACCGCAGCGCAGTGCCTTTAATACCTATGGCATGCTCTAATCTCTGTAATAAAATTTTATGGTCAACAGTATCAAAAGCAGCACTGAGGTCTAACAGAACAAGCACAGAGATGAGTCCACTGTCCGAGGCCATAAGAAGATCATTTGTAACCTTCACTAATGCTGTTTCTGTACTATGATGAATTCTAAAACCTGACTGAAACTCTTCAAATAGACCATTCCTCTGCAGATGATCAGTTAGCTGTTTTACAACTACCCTTTCAAGAATTTTTGAGAGAAAAGGAAGGTTGGAGATTGGCCTATAATTAGCTAAGATAACTGGGTCAAGTGATGGCTTTTTAAGTAATGGTTTAATTACTGCCACCTTAAAAGCCTGTGGTACATAGCCAACTAACAAAGATAGATTGATCATATTTAAGATTGAAGCATTAAATAATGGTAGGGCTTCCTTGAGCAGCCTGGTAGGAATGGGGTCTAATAAACATGTTGATGGTTTGGATGAAGTAACTAATGAAAATAACTCAGACAGAACAATCGGAGAGAAAGAGTCTAACCAAATACCGGCATCACTGAAAGCAGCCAAAGATAACGATACGTCTTTGGGATGGTTATGAGTAATTTTTTCTCTAATAGTTAAAATTTTGTTAGCAAAGAAAGTCATGAACTCATTACTAGTTAAAGTTAATGGAATACTCAGCTCAATAGAGCTCTGACTCTTTGTCAGCCTGGCTACAGTGCTGAAAAGAAACCTGGGGTTGTTCTTATTTTCTTCAATTAGTGATGAGTAGAAAGATGTCCTAGCTTTACGGAGGGCTTTTTTATAGAGCAACAGACTCTTTTTCCAGGCTAAGTGAAGATCTTCTAAATTAGTGAGACGCCATTTCCTCTCCAACTTACGGGTTATCTGCTTTAAGCTACGAGTTTGAGAGTTATACCATGGAGTCAGACACTTCTGATTTAAAGCTCTCTTTTTCAGAGGAGCTACAGCATCCAAAGCTGTCTTCAATGAGGATGTAAAACTATTGACGAGATACTCTATCTCCCTTACAGAGTTTAGGTAGCTACTCTGCACTGTGTTGTTATATGGCATTAGAGAACATAAAGAAGGAATCATATCCTTAAACCTAGTTACAGCGCTTTCTGAAAGACTTCTAGTGTAATGAAACTTATTCCCTACTGCTGGGTAGTCCATCAGAGTAAATGTAAATGTTATTAAAAAATGATCAGACAGAAGGGAGTTTTCAGGGAATACTGTTAAGTCTTCTATTTCCATACCATAAGTCAGAACAAGATCTAAGATATGATTAAAGTGGTGGGTGGACTCATTTACTTTTTGAGCAAAGCCAATAGAGTCTAATAATAGATTAA
>NW_022986490.1:0-38015 GCF_902500255.1 Thalassophryne amazonica
AACCTCTTAATTTTGCTCTTGAAGGAATGATTTTAAATAACCTCTTAATGTGCTGTCTGAGTGACACACCAGTGACACAACTTTAGATAAATAAATCTAAAATTATCTTCCTTAACTCAAACTGAAAGCAAATCTCTCCAACTTGATATAAATGAATTAAAAATCTAAAATCCAGCTTCCTGATAAAGTGGTGTAGAGGAGGATTTTCTTCAAAAGAAGACCTGAAAGTTCAGCTACAATTTGACAGAAAGTACATTTGAGATGAAAGACTTGAAGATTTGATGTTTTGGTGAAAGAAACTTTTGTATTTCTTCATAACTGATGTAAATAAAGTCCAAGACATATTCAGTGACTTGGAAATGTTCATGTTTCCATCCCCTGACTTGTCTGAAGAAAACTGGCAATAAAACTAATTATTATTTACAGGTTTTATCAAGTTTTAGAGATTTGCTTTCAGTTTCAGTATGAGGAAGATAATTTTATAAATTTTTATTCTTTATTCTTTTTTTTTTTTTGTATTTCTTGTATTTAAAATGGTATAAACAAATTAAAATGTGTGAAATTCCAAGTGTCCCAATACTTTTGGAGGGCACAGTATCCTAACCTTATAATGAGTGTAAAATGAGTGTGATATTATTACTGTTTGGTTTAAGAAGGTTTAATTTTCACTGTTGCTGCACCTTGTGTCAAATCATAGTCATATTGTATATCAGACTGATATGAAAATATTGAGATACGATCATTTGGCCATATTGTACAGACCGACTGTCAACTAGCTGCAAACTTTGAATATTAATTTACATCTACATTAAAAAAAATGCTTAAAGTGGCAGGGGGTTAAGAAGGCTGTAATTAGGGGGGTCTGGGGGGTGGAGCCCCCCCAGAAGCTGAAAGGTTTTTGCCATGCTAATGCTCCCCTGAAGCATGTGCTCAAAAAAAGTCTGAAGCACCTAAATGACCTGGTGAGATGCTGAAGAGCTTCGCTCGTTCATGTCTGCAATAAATATATATTAACAAAGGTGGGACCAAGTCACTGTCGAGTCACTTTCAAGTCGTCAATCTGCAAGTCCCAACTCAAGTCTCATGTCATAATGACCACCAACTGCTTGCAAGCTGACTTGAGACTTGACTTGGGACTTGCTGATTGATGACTTGAGAGTGACTTGATGGTGACTCCATCCCACCTCTGCATATTAATAACAAAAATGATTCATAATTAAATAATTAACTCATCCACAGATGAAGACCAAACAGTTAGGGAGAAAAAAGGCAAATATACTACATGATTAAATTTCTGTCAAAACTAAAACTTTAGCAGATAAGTTAATGCTAAATATTTACAAACATCAAGCTAAATATTTAGCTAAATGTTGAGACAAATATGCATCTTAATAAAAGAGCTGATTGTTCCTCGCTGATTAATAAAGTGTCTAATGACAGACATTTAGCAGGTTTATTCAAATGTTTTGTGTAAGAGTTATGTTGTAGTTTGCTGTCTTTTGATTTCAATGGCAACTTCTAAATTATTAAAAAATAATCATAAAATATCATAATCATAAAAAAAATAGCTGTTTCTGCATATTTTTTGTTTTTTTGGGGGGGGGGGGGCACTTGGAGGGGGTCTCGCCGGAGGAGTAGTTCAGTGTAGAACTGCCACTGCAACACCCCATAATGATAACATGAAAAAAAAATTTTTTTTAAATTTTTGCAAACTTATTAAAAACAAACAAACTAAGAAATCACATGTCCATAAGTATTCACAGCCTTTGTTCAATACTTTGTTGATTCACCTTTGGCAGTAATTCCAGCCTCAATTCTTCTTGAATATGATGCCACCAGCTTGGTGCACCTATCTTTGGACAGTTTGGTCCATTCCTCTTTGCAGCACCTCTCAAGCTCCATCAGGTTGGATGGGGAGCGTCGGTGCACAGACATTTTCAGATCTCTCCAGAGATGTTCAGTCAGATTCAGGTCTGGGCTCTGGCTAGACCACTCAAGGACATTCACAGAGTTGTCCTGAAGACACTCCTTTGGTATCTTGGCTGTGTGTTTAGGGTCATTGTCCTGCTGAAAGATGAACCGTCGCCCCAGTCTGAGGTCCAGAGCGCTCTGGAGCAGGTTTTCATCCAGGATGTCTCTGTACATTGCTGCATTCATCTTTCCCTCAATCCTGACTAGTCTCCCAGTTCATGCTGTGCTGCTGAAAAACGTCCCCACAGCATGATGCTGCCACCACCATGCTTCACTGTAGGGATGGTGCCTGGTTTCCTCCAAACATGATGCCAAAGAGTTCAATCTTTGTCTCATCAGACCAGAGAATTTTGTTTCTCCTGGTCTGAGAGTCCTTCAGGTTAGAGGTGGGCCATACCGGGAATTTTGGTATTGATTCGATACCAAGTAAATACAGGCCCAGTATCACCCATATCAATACCGATACTTTTTCATATTTAAGCTTCATAGATCCAAAGGATCCAAAAGACCTAGGATAGAATTTCACCAAACGTGACAATAAAATACTTTATTATCACAATCAACATTTTGTTTAAAAACACCATTCAACACAACTTAAAACTAAATCTTCTGAGGTTAGAGAGCTGACAAACAACAATACAACAAAACTAACACACCACAACAAATACTGTAAACAGTTTCAAACTTATTCTGTTTTTTTCAAGTCGAACAATACAATAAAAATACAAAAAAAATAAGAAATTTTCCCTTCAGTGCACTTCTCTACATTATTTCTTAAATAAAGTGTAAAAAATAGAACTTAAAGCAAATTAAAACAATCTTCTGAGGTTAGAGAGCTGACAAACCACAATAGAGAAAAAACTAACACACCACAACAAATATTGCAAACAGTTTCCAACTAGTTCTTTTTTTTCAAGTCGAACAATAATAAAAATAATACAAAAAAATAAGGAATTTCCTCCCTTCAGTGCACTTCTGGCTTTAAACAAAATAAAACAATAAGTGAAAATAAATAAAGTATAAATAAAGAAAGAATACATTAAGGGCCCACAGTGTCCCCCTGTTGAGAACAAAGTATTAGAGGTTTTTATTGAAGAACAGTATCATGTTCACAGTGTCACGTGTTGACTCGAGGAGAGCGCTGAGTGGGTGGGCCAGGCTGAGCCTACCTGCATGGCTGTTGGCTGGCGCTGCTGAACCATGTGACCGCGCAACAACAAAAGACCAGAGGGAGAGGTTGCACTGCTCCGTGTTGTGTGACACAGCGCAGCGCTGCTCTTACAGACAGAGAGTAGACTTTGATGAATCTGCGTGCGCAGCAGTCAGTGCGTGAGGGAGAGAAAAAAGGCTTGAGTATCGATCTTTTTATACGAGGATCGTTCAATATCAATACCAGCGTTGGTATCTATATTATCGATATTAGGATCGATCTGCCCACCTTTACTTCAGGTGCCTTTTGTCAAACTCCAGGTGGGCTGCCATGTACCTTTTACTAAGGAGTGGCTTCTGTCTGGCCACTCTACCATACAGGCCTGATTGGTGGATTGCTGCAGAGCTGGTTGTCCTTCTGGAAGGTTCTCCTCTCTCCACAGAGGAATGCTGGAGCTCTGACAGAGTGACCGTCAGGTTCTTGGTCACCTCCCTGACTAAGGTCCTTCTCCCCCGATCGCTCAGTTTAGACGGGTGTCCAGCTCTAGGAAGAAACCTGGTGGAACTGAACTTCTTCCATTTACAGATGATGGAGGCCACTATGCTCATTAAAAAAATCATACATTGTGATTTCCGGATTTTTTTTTTTAGATTATGTCTCTCACAGTGGACATGCACCTAAGATGAAAATTTCAAACCCCTCCATGATTTCTAAGTGGGAGAACTTGCAAAACTGCAGGGTGTTCAAATACTTATTTTCCTCACTGTATATATATATATATATATAAATATATATATATATATAATATATATATATATATATATATACACTCAACAAAAATATAAACGCAACACTTTTGGTTTTGCTCCCATTTTGTATGAGATGAACTCAAAGATCTAAAACTTTTTCCACATACACTGTTGTGGGCTGGGGTGTTTGGCTGGCTTGGTTTCTGTTTTCCCACCAGGTGGTATGCATTCAGGACGGAGTGGCTGAGCATTAGGACCTCACCCTGAACACCTGAGGCTTGTTTTCACGTGCAGGTCATCAGGACTCACAGCTGTGGTGTATCTGTCTGATCAGAGATTGCTGCACTTAAACCTTGAATGCACAGTGTGTGATTGCCAGAGACTCGACCTTGTGAGCAGACGTGTGAGATCGACGTCAGGAGAACAATCTCACCATCACGGACGCAGAGACCGCTCCAGGTTTGATGCCACAGTCTGTGAAGGAGGATCGGGTGAGGTCTCACGCTCTTCAGCACACTTCCTGAGGTAATTTGGTTTTGGTGACTTTTATGAAGTAATGACAGTGGATTTGGTGTCCCTCACACCTTGTGTTATTGAGCTGTCACGTTATGCTAATTGTCTAATCAGCTTCTGCTGCAGTGGAGATTTGAACTGAGTTGTTCCGTGCCTGCAGGGTGAGAAGCTGAGATATATTTAAGCCAGGAAGTGTTTGCTGATTGTGTGCACCTTTGAGCTGTGTCTCTCTGGGTGGAGAGTGTTGGACTCACCTCATGTTTTTCTTTCTTCACAGCTCGGTTTGTCGCAGCCACATGGGGGGGTGTCGGCGGGGGTCCCTGGGTCCGAACTGCTGTGGCTCCGGACCGTTTTGCGCTGCTGAGAGCGTGCCGTGTTTTCACCTCACCAGACCGCGGACAATTTTTGGTTGTTATCACTGCACTCATTATGATTATTAAATTCTGTTATCTTCTGAACCGTTGCTCTGCTTATTTCGTGCTGGGTCGGTGCCTCCAACCGCGTCCGACACATAACAGTAGTCTTTGGCCATTTAAACAATGGACCAGCGGAAGCAGAGACGGTATTTTTGCGGGAAGGCTGCAGCAGATTGGGAGTTGATCTGGGATCAGTTGCGGGTGCTCTCTGCCCGGGTTGTGCGCGTTGGTGCGCGCATGCGGAGTAGTTTACAGCTTGGGTCGCGTCGCACCCGCTGTTACGGCTGTAGCCCCATCTCCTCCCATGCAGCTGGCCTCCGACGCCTGTTGGTAGCAGCCACCAGTGGTATTTAGTTTGCACTTTAAGCTGTTTGGTATAACCTGCTGTCATTTACAGCAGTGTGAATTGGTTTTTACCTCTGTTACCACGGGTATTTTCTTATTTGGCACTTTGGCTCCCTCTGTTGGTGACAATCACATTACGTTCAGGTTCAAAGAATGGAAAACACAATGTTTTTTCCATTCTTTGCACTTACGATGTAGGCCAATGTTAGTTTTTTTTTTATTGGTCTATTATCTGTTTCTTGGTTTTAGTATGAGGTGTTTTATAAGGGGTTAATTTGTTGTTTTTGTGGGTTTAAAGCACTGTCTGTGGTCTGGAGTTGCAAATGCAGGCTATCTGGAGCATAGGTTGACCACGGTGGCTTTATGTTGTCTGTGGTCTTTCTCTTTTTATTTCTTTTGGTTTCACCTCCAGGGTTTGATGGGACGGTTCCTCTGGAGGTGATGGGGGGGGGGCGGGGGGGGTGTAATTGGGTGTTTTTTCTTTTTCTCTTTTTTTTTTTTTGTTGTTCCCTCTCTTCTCCTCTGGCTCCAGCCGTGTGAGCCGTACGTTGATCGGCGTTGCTGGAGTGGTGCAGTTCGGTTATGCTGAGCGTTTACCAGGTAACCTCTGCACCCGGATGGGGGGGGTTTAGGGGTGTTTTTCGTTACTTCCCTGTTCCACCTCGGCTTCAGCGCACCTTTGAGCGTACGCCATTGGCATAGCTGAGGTTTGGGGCAGTGGAATATACCCGCAGCTGGTGGCTGGTTAAAAGTCGGAGGGGTGGCGCAGTCTTGTGCCGTTACGCATTACCGCTGTTCCACTCCTCCCGGTTGACTTTTGGGTATAGTCATGGTTGGTGACACTGGACGTACTTCCAGTTCCCTGCGCTGAGGGGGTGGGGTTGGGTGTTGTTGTTTGTTTGTATGTTTTTTTTTCCCCCCAGTCTCCACCCTCAGGGTGTGACTGTGGTGTCCTCTGGGGGGGAAATGACTGTGGGACCATCTAGCCGTAGACGGCCGGGGCTGGGTCTGTTGTTAGTCATGGGGGGGTGTCTCCTGGGGTTTGATGGAACGGTCCTCTGGGAGGCGCTGGGAGCCCCCGTGGGTGACTTTGGATCCCAGAGGGACCTCGGCTGTGGTTATTACTCCTGGAGCTGGCGGGATGTCCTCTGGGGGGTGTTGGTCCCTACATGTCGTCCGGGGGAGGGGAAGGGGGTTAGATTTTTTTTTGCAAGCTTAAGTTTGGGTCGTGTTTGTTTTTTTCTTTTCTCCTCTTCCTGGGGTTTGATGGGACGGTCCTCTGGGGAGGGGGGGGGGTGTTGGTATGGTTGTTTGTGTTTTTCTTTTTTTCTTTTCTCCCAGTTTGCACCCCTGGGGTTTGGTTGTGGTGTTCCCTGGGGGGGTTATTGGTTTTTTTTTTTCTTTTTGTTTTGTGACCAAGCAGACTCTAAAACATAGTCGAAAGATGGCTGAATGCACTGGTTCAAGAACTCCTGGCCACAATTGAGCAAAGAGAACGACAGAAGCAAGAGTTGACAGAAACGAATGCAAAGATGCAGTCAGAGGTGGAGACCCTAACAGGTCTGCTAACTGAAGCAGAAGGCAAGACCATCAAATTCAACAAAAGATATCTCTGCACTGGAGTCTCAGTTGCAGGATACTCAGGAGCTGCTCCAAGAGGAAATCCATGGGACACCTTCCTTCTCCATCCGCCTAGGGCAGATGGAGGATGAGGATGAATATTTTGCGGGAGAGGCTGAACGAAGAGGAAGAGAGCAAGAAGACTGTGGAGAAGCCAGTTTCTACTCTCTAGACCCAGCTGGCTGAAAGGAAGACAAAGGCAGGATAGGACGCCTTGTCAGTAGAGGGGGCTGAAGAGTGCCTCAAGTGAGTCCAATGGGAGTTTGGACGGTGTTCAGCGGCAGCTGGAGTAGAAAAGTTCAGCCTATGGACAAACTGGATAAGACAGGAATCCATTTGCAGCAAGAGTCGGATGACCTCATGGTGGACCAGGGCCACCTTCGGCAGATCGTCTCCAATCTGAAGAGGAAGCAAAGGAAGTCTGACCAGATGTGGGCCAAAGAAAAACGTATTGCTACTCTATGTGCAGAGGAGTATGATCGTGCCGAAGCGGAGGCTAGGGAGAAGGAGACAAAAGTGTTGACCCTGGCAAGAGTTAAAGACTCTTACAGACCTGAAAGATGAACTTGACCGATTTAATAAAGTGCTCAAGACAGAGACGGATGACTTCGGAAAGAGTTCATAGTGTGGAGAGGTCCGAGCGTGCCATGGAGCAGCGACTGGAGGGGATGAAGATTCAGCTGGAGGATGTATATAGGTAATGTTTCCAGGCCCACTCTGCCAAGAAGAAACGGGAGCTGGATCTGGGAGGGCTTGAAGGCCATCTTGAAGACGCTACTGAAAATCACGATAATGTCTTATAGCACTTGAAGAAACTGCAGGCCCGAATGAAAGACCAGATGAGAGGACTGGAAGAGCTGTGAAGGTTCGGGGATGAAGCAGTTAATGATGCTAAAGACAGTGATAAGAAGCTTAAAGCCATGGAGGGAGACATGTTACACATCCAGGAGGAGCCTGTCTACTGCAGACAGGCTCAAGGAGTGAAAGGATGAGCTCCGAGCTCTATAGTCTCAACTCAGAGTTCCCTGTTGGCAGAGAAGAGGCGGCTGGAGGCTCGTATCATCCAGCTGAAGGAGAAACTAGAAGAGGAGAAGCTCAACATTGAGAGGGTCAATGACCGCATGGTGAAATTCACATGAGGTTGAGCAGTTGACGACGGAGCTGTCTTCAGAGCGCAGTAACGCTCGGCTCTTGGAGACAGGCTTTCCCAGCTGGATCATCAGCACACGGAGCTGAGGCTGAAGCTGCAGGAGGTGTTTTTTGCTCCCAGGCATGGTCCCTGGAGGGGGGTGTTTTTCCTGGCCCAGGTTTGTGTGGTCGCCAGGGGGCTTCCCGTGAGGGTGGGGTTCTGTTGTGTGCTGGGGTGTTTGGCTGGCTTGGTTTCTGTTTTTCCCACCAGGTGGTATGCATTCAGGATGGAGTGGCTGAGCATTAGGACCTCACCCTGAACACCTGAGGCTTGTTTTCACATGCAGGTCATCAGGACTCACAGCTGTGGTGTATTTGTTCTTGAGCAGAGATTGCTGCATTTAAACCTTGAATGCACAGTGTGTGATTGCCAGAGACTCGACCTTGTGAGCAGACGTGTGAGATCGACGTGAGGAGAACAATCTCACCATTACGGACGCAGAGACCGCTCCAGGTTTGACGCCACAGTCTGTGAAGGAGGATTGGGTGAGGTCTCACACTCTTCAGCACACTTCCTGAGGTAATTTGGTTTTGTGACTTTATGAAGTAATGACAGTGGATTTGGTGTCCCTCACACCTTGTGTTATTGAGCTGTCACGTTATGCTAATCAGCTTCTGCTGCAGTGGAGATTTGAACTGAGTTGTTCCGTACCTGCAGGGTGAGAGGCTGATATATATATTTAAGCCAGGAAGTGTTTGCTGATTGTGTGCACCTTTTGAGCTGTGTCTCTCTGGGTGGAGAGTGTTGGACTCACCTCATCTTTTCTTTCTTCACAGACTCGGTTTGTCGCGGCCACCTGGGGGGTGTCGGCGGGGTCCCTGGGTCCGAACTGCTGTGGCTCCGGACCGTTTGCACTGCTGAGAGCGCGCCGTGTTTTCACCTTACCAGACCGCGGACATTTTTGGTTGTTTATCACTGCACTCATTATGATTATTAAATTCTGTTATCTTTTGAACCGTGCTCTGCTTATTTCGTGCTGGGTCCTGTCAAACGCTGGGTCGGTGCTCCGACCGCGTCCGACACATAACATACACAATATCACCATTTCCCTCAAATATTGTTCACAAACCAGTCTAAATCTGTGACAGTGAGCACTTCTCCTTTGCTTAGATAATCCATCCCACCTCACAGGTGTGCCATATCAAGATGCTGATTAGACACCATGATTAGTGCACAGGTGTGCCTTAGACTGCCCACAATAAAAGGCCACTCTGAAAGGTGCAGTTTTGTTTTATTGGGGGGGGATACCAGTCAGTATCTGGTGTGACCACCATTTGCCTCATGCAGTGCAACACATCTCCTTCGCATCATCCGTGAAGAGAACACCTCTCCAACGTGCCAAACACCAGCGAATGTGAGCATTTGCCCACTCAAGTCGGTTACGACGACGAACTGGAGTCAGGTTGAGACCCCGATGAGGACGACGAGCATGCAGATGAGCTTCCCTGAGACGGTTTCTGACAGTTTGTGCAACAATTCTTTGGTTATGCAAACCGATTGTTTCAGCAGCTGTCAGAGTGGCTGGTCTCAGACGATCTTGGAGGTGAACATGCTGGATGTGGAGGTCCTGGGCTGGTGTGGTTACACGTGGTCTGCGGTTGTGAGGCTGGTTGGATTCACTGCCAAATTCTCTGAAACGCCTTTGGAGACGGCTTATGGTAGAGAAATGAACATTCAATACACGAGCAACAGCTCTGGTTAACATTCCTGCTGTCAGCATGCCAATTGCACGCTCCCTCAAATCTTGCGACATCTGTGGCATTGTGCTGTGTGATAAAACTGTACCTTTCAGAGTGGCCTTTTATTGTGGGCAGTCTAAGGCACACCTGTGCACTAATCATGGTGTCTAATCAGCATCTTGATATGGCACACCTGTGAGGTGGGATGGATTATCTCAGCAAAGGAGAAGTGCTCACTATCACAGATTTAGACTAGTTTGTGAACAATATTTGAGGGAAATGGTGATATTGTGTATGTGGAAAAAGTTTTAGATCTTTGAGTTCATCTCATACAAAATGGGAGCAAAACCAAAAGTGTTGCATTTATATTTTTGTTGAGTGTACATACACACACACACACACACACACAGTTGTATGTAAAGGTTTGTGCCCCCCTGATGATTTCCATGATTTTCCTTTATAAATCATTGGTTGTTTGGATCAGCAGTTTCAGTTAAATATATCATACATCAGACAAACACAGTGATATTTGAGAAGTGAAATGAAGTTTATAGGATTTACAGAAAGTGTGCAATAATTCTTTAAACAAAATTAGGCATTATTTAGTAGATCCTCTTTTGCAGAAATAACAGCCTCTAAACGCTTGCTACAAGCAAATTATTGGGTAAACCTGAGGGGTCAGAGAGACGATCACCTGGTTAAAGCAGTGATTCAGCCAAGGTGGGAGAGAGACGGGGTTAAGTTATCAAGCTTTGGGAGGTCAGGAGACGGAGCCACAACGGAACTGTTGGTGCATGACAAAGTCTTCTGTCTGGGAGTTTTGTGGTCTCCTGTTCCTTTGTGGCACCTGGAAATGTCCAGGATGGACCTCACACTGCTTGGACATAGGACGGAGAATAATAATGGCATCATGGTCAATGCATTTTATGAGCATGTCATAGAAAGATATCAAGACCACGTTTTACTGTTTACTGACGGGTCGAAGGATCCTGATACGGGAGCAGCTGTTTTCATCCAGAGCTGGAATGTTGAGTTATACAAGAGAATGTCAGATTTCTTGAGTGTGTTTACTGTGGAGCTGTTGGCTATTTTAATGGCAGTCCAGTGGGCATCACAGATAGATCATCATAACATGTCGGTGTGCAGTGAGTCTCTGTCAGCTATCAATAGTACTGGGACGGGCTCATCCAGGAGTCACCAAGACCTTATCTATGACATTCTTTTGGTGATTAGGGACGTGGCAAAGAAAGGAGTGGAGGTAACATGGATGTGGGTTCCAGCACATGTGGGTATCCCAACAAATGAGACGGTGGACAGGTTGGCCAGAAAAAACTGTGACAAAGGAAAACATAGATATCAGTGTCAATCATTCCAAAGCAGAGGGTAAGTGTATCGTATGGAGAGAAATTAACCTGCAATGTCAAAAGTGTTGGGAACAGGAGACGAAGGGCAGGTATTTATTTTCAAAAGCTAATAGAGCGACAAATCCAGGGAATAGATGTGGCAGAAAAGGGTGGAAAAGAAAGGAGGAAGTCACTGTCACTAGACTGAGAATTGGGCAGTACTCTGTTCCTCTTTGTGACAGACCAGGATGGACTCTGTTTGGAATGTCCACAGCTAGAGACAGTGCAGCATGTCCTCATGTACTTTGAGAAATATTCCAGGGAAAGGCAGAGCTTCTGCCATAATTTAGAAGGATCGGGCTGAATTTTGAACATGGGGTCAAGTGGGAGGGGGAAGTCGTGGTTTTTCAAATACATGAAAGACACTGGACTCATCAAGAGGATTTGGGACAACTGTAATGGACTGATACAGCAGGTAGCAGCAATGCACCAAAAGGGATGCCGGCGTGCCGGGAAACATGAGGGGAAGAACCAGTTGAAGGACGACTTGGTTTGCTGGCGTGCTTGGAGGCGCCGTTAAGGCAGCGTTTGTATCAGACGGAAGGACGATTGTGCTCTTGTGTATAGAGGTTTTTCAATCACGTGACCGATTTGCAGGACAGGTGCCATCTCCATTCTGGATTACAAGGAGCCTGGCGCGTGATAGAAAAATGGAGAGAATGTACGGTTATTACTATGCTTTAAATTCTCGAGATAAAGCTATTTATCGTGATAGATGTGTAGCAGTTGGTTCAGTGGATCCGTATCTTATACCAGATAGTGAATTTAGTGGTGATGTAACGAACTGGCCGACAGTGTCACACTGCGATATTGTGAACTAGGAAGCTGCCGACCAGGTCAGCCTCGCCGGCCTCCTGCAGAGCATCACAGCGGAGCTCTGAAAGCGGAGGTCGTCTTGAAGTCCTGAGCGATTTCTCTCACCAGGTGCTGGAAGGGCAGCTTGCGGCTCAGCAGCTTGGTGCTTGAGGACCACAATGTAAATAAGCATCCATATTGGAAGCGTTCTTGTGTTATCCTCTGCAGTATTTTTATGTATTCTTATATAATTTTATTACCGAATAAAATAAAATTCTGGGAGCAGTGGATTTCTGTTAGCAGTGGATCTCTCTCAGCGCCACGGTGCCATGAGGCTTCTTCACACCGACGTTGAAGCTTCTGCAATTGTTCGCCAAATGCACGTAGCGTATCACAGTGGCCACCACGTCATAATCCAGAATGGCTGTGGGACACAAAATGACGTGACCGATACGTCACATGAAAACCCTCTATATCATTCTGCAGTTTCCTTGGTGGTGTCTCCCCTGGTCTATGAGAAAGAGAGGGTTGAGTTCTGGGGTTGGAGGGGTGGAGGTTGAATGGGGTAAGCATGGAAGGTTGTGTAGTGAGGAGAGCCAGAATAGGGAGGGGCTCAACATGGGAGGGGCTTGATGAGAGAGAATTTAGAGTTCTCATTAAATTCTGTGATGATGTTAAGAAAGCCCTTAAGCCGCTCAAGCTATCCTTGGAGATCCGAGACCAGATTGGGGATATTTTGCACGCCAAGATGTTGTCTAATGGGAATGTACTGATTTTTTGTAAATCTGAAGCCCAGAGAGCGAAAGCTCTGAAGCTCAGGGAGTTCGGTAAACGAACAGTTCAAGGATTTGTGCCAGAGCTCAGTCAAGAGTCTGATCGAGGTGTAAAAGGAGTTATTTACATTTCTCCAGACATTTCTGAGGGCAATTTGCTTCAAAATCTGTAGGGAGGAGCTGTTGTGGGAGTGAAGAGGTTTAAGACTCGGAAAGAAGGAGCTGAAGAAAATAGTCCTGTGGTGCTTGTTATATTTAAAGATGAAGTGCTCCCACAACGAGTCACTCTCGGATTGATGGTTTATCCTGTTAAACCATACGTACCCTCCTCTCCGCTGTTTGCCAGCGGTTTGGGCTTGTTGCGGCGGTGTGCAGGGGTGAGGAGAGGTGTGGAAATGTGGAGAAGGACATGATTGGTCTCTGCACAAATGATACTGTGAAATGCTGTAACTGTGGGGGCTTTCAGAAGATGTGTGGCCCAAATTCAAGCCCAACAAGTGGAGAAGGTTAAGGAGTCGGAGAGCATCTCTTATGCAGAGGATGTGAGGCGAGTTAAAACCTCTAGATGCGCCGACCACCTGTGTCGCCCTTTGCCACGGACTCAACAGAGGCCAAACCTACAGTGCCAGATAATCTCTTAGTGGCTGATAAAACTGCTTTCCTTGCATTTTTTGCTGGAGATGCTGTGGGCAGTAAGGCAGGTGGAGACTTCGAGTGATATTAAGGCAATAACTGCCAAGAGGCTCAGAGGTTTTTAGGACTTGAGGTACCCCCAGAACACTTGAACATAACCTATGTTCGAAGGGGTTCTGGGGTGCCTCTGGGACACTCTGAAGGTTTAAGGTAGATCTACATGTTCCACGTTTTACAATGGAATGCCCGAAGCCTTATTGCAAATGGACAGGAACTTAAAAAATATGTAGATGATTTACTGCTCAAACCCGATGTAATATGGGTACAAGAGACTTGGCTAAAGCCATACCTAGATTTTGTGATACCTAATTACGAGAGTGTGAGGTTAGAGACTGTTCTGATAGGCCTGGAGGGGGATGTGCAGTATTTATTAAAGCAGGGGTTCAGTATCAAAGGTTATTAGACACTCAATTGGAGTGTTTAGTAGATAGAATTTGGGGTACACAGGGTAAAATTAATGTTATTAATATTTATAATCCATGCTTGCAGCTTAGCATTTGTACTTTAAATGAAATAATGCAGTCAGTTGGGGCATCAGTATTGTGGGTTGGTGATTTTAATGCACATAACCCGCTCTGGGGTAGTGGTGAGCGGGACTCTAATGGTGTGGTGGTTGAGGATTTTATGGATTGTAATGGTTTAGTATGTTTGAATGATGGCAGGCCCACAAGGTTTGATATTAGATCAGGCAGGTTTTCTTGTATTGATTTAGCTCGAGCTTCTCCAACATTGGCTTGGGTTGGAGAGTGGGACTGTTTAGGGTCCAGTGCACTAGGGAGTCATCACTTTCCAATTATGCTAAAGTTTAGTAATATGTTGGTAAAAGAAGTTTTTGGTAGGCCTAAGACTTTTGATTTTAATAAAGCAAAGTGGAGGGGATTTGTGGAGGGGTGTATTAGTGATCTGGGTCAAGTACGAGGTCTGTGAGAAAAGTAACGGACCTTATTATTTTTTTCAAAAACCATATGGATTTGAATCATGTGTGATTACATCAGACATGCTTGAACCCTCATGGGCATGCAAGAGTTTTTTCACGCCTGTCGGTTACGTCATTCGCCTGTGGGCAGTCTTTGAGTGAGGAGTCGCCCACCCTCTCGTCGTTTTTTTTTCATTGTTCAGGAATGGCTCAGAGACTGCTGCTTTGTTTGATCAAAATTTTTTCAAAACCTGTAAGGCACAACTGAGTGGACACCATTCAATAAATTCAGCTGGTTTTCGGTGAAAATTTTAACGGCTGATGAGAGATTTTGGTCTGGTAGTGTCGCTTTAAGGACGGCCCACGGCGCCTGACGGTGATCTGTGCTCTGAGGCGGCAGCGTCTCGCTGTATCAAGCTGAAAACTTCCTAATTTCAGGCTCTGTGGACCCAAGACGTCGTGAGATAACAGAGAACTTTCAGAAGAATTCGGGATCAGGAGTTTATCCAGACATTCCACTGTTAAAGGAGATTTTGTAATGAAAGAACGTGCGGGCAGATTCGCATGTCGGGCTGGACCCGACCGCGGGGGGTCGCCACAGGAAAAACACCTCCGTTGGAAACCTTAACGGACAAGTTGGAACATGCCCAAGCTGTTAAACAATTTCTCAGATACTCACTTGTTGAATGCCATCAAAAGCCGCCTGAATTTTACAAATGGTTTTCAACACGGAGGTGTTTTTCATGTCGTGGCGCAGACGGATTTGCCACGTCGTCACGGATCCGACTCGGCAAATTCGTCCGCAAGTTCTTTCATTACAAAATCTCCTTTAACAGTGGAATGTCCGGGTAAACTCCTGATGCCGGCTTCTTCTGAAACTTCTCTGTTCTCTGACGACGTCCTGGGTGAACAGAGCTTTAAATTAGGATGTTTTCAGCTCGAAACAGCCAGACGGACGACACCTCCGACCGCGCCGCGCCGATCCGTTTTATGGGCTGTGCTTAAAGCGAAAGAAACTCCACAATCTGCCGTTAAACTTTACACCGAAAACCAGCTCAATTTCTCGAATAGTGTCCACACGGATATCCCTCACAGGTCCTGAAAAAATTTGATAAAGCAACGCGTGCCGTCTCCCTGCAGCGTCTCAGACAAAGAGATTCTGAAGGGAGGGGGAGTCCACACCTCACTCAAAGCCTGCCCACAGGCGAATGACGTCACCGACAGGCATGACAAAACTCACGCATGCGCACGAGGGTTCAAGCTTGTCTGACGTAAAAACATATGAATCAAATCCATTTATTTTTTGAAAAAAATAAAAAGAACCGCTTTTTTATCACAGACCTCGTACATAATGACACTATAGATGAGTGGTGGGACAGTCTGTGTGAAATCATTACAAAAAATGCTTGTAAATATAGGGTGTCCCAAAAAAATATACAACATTTAAAACACTCGGTTTGACCCTTAAATGCTACAAACGTAATCACTTATGTTTCTTTTTTACTTGCAGAGACCCTGAGGTTTATGTTGATGCCAAGCAAGACTCAGGAAAATGCCAAGATTAACCAAACTACAGCAAAAAAAAAATTATTGAGTTTTGGCACCAGACCAAGAGTGTCAAACAGGTGCAGCGACTTTATGCTCAACTGACAAAATGCAGGGCCAATATTGACACTGGTATGAAAAACTTAAATCTTTCAGCTTTCTATCCAGCCATAAATTTATTTCCTAGACATATGCTTTGAACATTTTCTTTGATGATAAGATGTTGCATATTTTTTTGGGACACCCGATATATTCCTCAGATACGAGGTGTGAAGGAGAGGGTTAGTGTCCCGTGGTGGAACAGGGCATGTACAGAAGCTGTAAAACGGAGGAACCGAGCTTTTAGGGTGTTAAAGAAGTACCCTTTATATCAGAATGCAATTGGATATAAGAGATTGGTAGCTGTGGCTCAAAGGACAATTAAGACAGCTAAACGTGACAGTTGGAGGAAATATTGTAGTAACCTGAGGGCGGAGACCTCAGTGGCTGAGGTTTGGTCAGCTGTGCGTCGTATGGCTGGGATTTGTAGGCACAGACTAAATCCTGTGTTAGAGCATAAGAGAGTGGAAGCCTTATGTGATAGCCAGAAAGATGACTGAGAAGTTCCAGGACGTTCATAGCGGTGATAATATTGGGGTGGGTGGGAACAAGCAAAGGAATGTGTTATGTTTCGGACGCGGTCGGAGCACCGACCCAGCGTTTGAAAGGACCCAGCATAAAATAAGCAGAGCACGGTTCAAAAGGTAACAGAATTTAATAAACATAACAGTGAGTGACGTGCTAAACAACTAAAAAGTCTGCGGTCTGGTGAGGTGGAAACACGGCGCGCTCTCAACAGCGCAAACGGTCCGGAGCCACAGCAGTTCGGACCCAGGGACCCCGCCGACACCCCCCAGGTGGCCGTGACAAACCAAGTCTGTGAAGAAAGAAAACATGGAGGTGAGTCCAACTCCACACAGAGAGACACAACTCAAAGGTGCACGCAATCAGCAAACATTTCCTGGCTTAAATCTATACATCAGCTTCTCACCCTGCAGGCACGGAACAACTCAGTTCAAATCTCCACTGCAGCAGAAGCTGATTAGACAATTAGCATAACGTGACAGCTCAATACAACAAGGTGTGAGGGACACCAAATCCACTGTCATTACTTCATAAAAGTCACCAAAACCAAATTACCTCAGGAAGTGTGCTGAAGAGCGTGAGACCTCACCCAATCCTCCTTCACAGACTGTGGCGTCAAACCTGGAGCGGTCTCTGCGTCCGTGATGGTGAGATTGTTCTCCTGACGTCGATCTCACACGTCTGCTCACAAGGTCGAGTCTCTGGCAATCACACACTGTGCATTCAAGGTTTAAATGCAGCAATCTCTGATCAAGACAGAATACACCACAGCTGTGAGTCCTGATGACCTGCATGTGAAAACAAGCCTCAGGTGTTCAGGGTGAGGTCCTAATGCTCAGCCACTCAGTCCTGAATGCATACCACCTGGTGGGAGAAACAGAAAACAAAAACCAAGCCAGCCAAACACCCCAGCCCACAACAGTACCCCACCCTCACGGGAAGCCTCCCGGCGACCACATGGACCTGGGCCAGAAAAAACAAAGCCCCCCTCCAGGGACCATGGCTGGAATGTTGGCTGGGAACAAAAAAACACCTCCTGCAGTTTCAATTTCAGCTCCTTGTGCTGACGATCCAGCTGGGAAAGGCCCGTCTCCAGGAGCTGTGCGTTACTGTGCTCTGACGACAGCTCCATCATCAGCTGCTCCACCTGCAATGTTAATTTCTTCATGCAGTCATTGATCATCTCAATGTTGAGCTTCTCTAGTTCTTCCTTCTAGTTCTGAATGACCTCTAATTTCCTGCTTTTAAACTCAGATAAAACTGAAGTTATTGTACTTGGCCCCACAAATCTTAGAAACATGGTGTCTAACCAGATCCTTACTCTGGATGGCATTACCCTGACCTCTAGTAATACTGTGAGAAATCTTGGAGTCATTTTTGATCAGGATATCAATCAATCAATCAATCAACTTTTTTTTTTTTTGTATAGCGCCAAATCACAACAAACAGTTGCCCCAAGGCGCTCCACATTGCAAGGCAAGGCCATACAATAATTATGAAACACAGTCTACGTCTAAAGCAACATAACCAAGGGATGGTCCAGGGTCACCCGATCCAGCCCTAACTATAAGCCTTAGCGAAAAGGAAAGTTTTAAGCCCAATCTTAAAAGTAGAGAGGGTATCTGTCTCCCTGATCTGAATTGGGAGCTGGTTCCACAGGAGAGGAGCCCGAAAGCTGAAGGCTCTGCCTCCCACTCTACTCCCACAAACCCCAGGAACCACAAGCAAGCCCGCAGTCTGAGAGCGAAGCGCTCCAATGGGGTAACATGGCACCATGAGGTCCCCAAGACAAGATGGGACCCGATTATCCAAAACCCCACAAGTAAGAAGAAGAACTTCAAACTCCATTCCAGCATCAACAGGAAGCCAATGAAGGGAGGCCAACACGGGTGAGACATGCTCTCTCCTGCCAGTCCCCGTCAGCACTCTAGCTGCAGCATTCCGAACCAACTGAAGGCTTTTTAGGGAACTTTTAGGACAACCTGATAATAATGAATTACAATAGTCCAGCCTAGAGGAAACAAATGCATGAATTAGTTTTTCAGCATCACTCTGAGACAAGACCTCTCTGATTTTAGAGATATTGCGTAAATGCAAAAAGGCAGTCCTACATATTTGTTTAATATGCGCTTTGAATGACATATCCTGATCAAAAATAACTCCAAGATTTCTCACAGTATTACTAGAGATCAGGGAAATGCCATCCAGAGCAACGATCTGGTCAGACACCATGCTTCCAAGACCTGTGGGGCCAAGTACAACAACCTCAGTTCCATCTGAGTTCAAAAGCAGGAAACCAGAGGCCATCCATGTCCCCATGTCTGCAAGACAATCCTGCAGTTCAGCCAATTGGTGCGTATCCCCTGGCCTCACGGATAGACAAAGCCGGGCACCATCTGCGCAACAATGAAAATCCAAGCAATACCGTCCAACAACACTGCCCAAGGGAAGCATGCATAAAGTGAACAAAATTGGTCCCAGCACAGAACCCTGCGGAACTCCACAATCAACCCCAGTCTGTGAAGAAGATTCCCCATTCACATGAACAAACTGCAATCCACTAGACAAACATGATTCAAACCACCGCAGCGCAATGCCCCCAATACCTATGACATGCTCCAATCTCTGTAATAAAATTTTATGGTCAACAGTATCAAAAGCAGCACTGAGGTCCAACAGAACAAGCACAGAGATAAGTCCACCGTCCGAAGCCATAAGAAGATCATCTGCAACCCTCACCAATGCTGCCTCTGTACTATGATGAATTCCAAAACCCGACTGAAACTCTTCAAATAGACCATTCCTCTGCAGGTGATCAGCCAGCTGCCCCACAACTACCCTCTCAAGAATCTTTGAGAGAAAAGGAAGGTTGGAGATTGGCCTACAATTAGCCAAGATAGCTGGGTCAAGTGATGGCCTCCCAAGCAATGGTTTAATCACTGCCACCCCAAAGGCCCGTGGTACATAACCAACTAACAAAGATAGATTGATCATATTTAAGACCGAAGCATTAAACAACGGCAGGACTTCCTTGAGCAGCCTGGCAGGAATGGGGCCCAATAAGCATGTTGATGGTTTGGATGAAGCAACCAATGAAAACAACTCAGACAGAACAATCGGAGAGAAAGAGTCCAACCAAATACCGGCATCACTGAAAGCAGCCAAAGACAACGACACATCCCTGGGATGGCCACGAGTATTTCCTTCTCCAATAGTCAAAACTTCGCTAGCAAAGAAAGTCATGAAGTCACCACCAGTCAAAGTTAATGGAATACTCAGCTCAATAGAGCTCTGACTCTTTGTCAGCCCGGCCACAGTGCTGAAAAGAAACCCGGGGCCGCTCCTATTTTCCTCAACTAGCGATGAGTAGAAAGATGTCCTAGCTTCACGAAGGGCCTTCCTATAGAGCAACAAACTCTCTTTCCAGGCTAAGTGAAGATCCTCTAAATCAGTGAGACGCCACCTCCTCTCCAACTCACGGGCCATCTGCCTCAAGCTACGAGCCTGTGAGTTACACCACGGAGCCAGACACCTCCGATCCAAAGCTCTCCCCTTCAGAGGAGCTACAGCATCCAAAGCCGTCCTCAATGAGGATGCAAAACTACCGACAAGACACTCCAACTCCCCCACAGAGTCTAGGCAGCCACTCTGCTCTGTGCCGGCACATGACACCAGAGAACACAAAGAAGGAACCACATCCCTAAACCCAGCCACAGCGCCTTCTGAAAGACCTCCAGTGCAATGAAACTCATTCCCCACTGCAGGGTAGTCCATCAGGGTAAATGTAAATGTTATTAAAAAACGATCAGACAAAAGGGAGTTCTCAGGGAATACTGCCAAGTCCTCTATTTCCATACCATAAGTCAGAACAAGATCCAAAATATGATTAAAGTGGTGGGTGGACTCATCCACTCCTTGAGCAAAGCCGATAGAGTCCAATAATAGATCAAATGAAGTGTTGAGGCTGTCATTCTCAGCATCTGCGTGGATGCTAAAATCGCCCACCACAACCATCCTATCTGAGCTAAGCACCAAGTCAGACAAAAGGCCTGAAAACTCACAGAGAAACCCACAGCAACGACCAGGTGGACGATAGATAACAACAAACAAAACTGGTTTTTGGGACCTCCAATTTGGATGGACAAGACCAAGATACAAGCCTTCAAATGAACCAAAGCTCCGCCTAGGCTTTTGATCAACCAATAAGCTGGAATGGAAGACCGCTGCCAATCCTCCGCCCCGGCCCGTGCCACGAGCATTCCGACAGTCAGTGTGACCCGGGGGCGCCGAATCATCCAAACTAACATATTCATCCTGCTGCAACCAAGTTTCTGCTAGGCAGAATAAATCAATACGTTGATCAATCATTATATCACCCACCAACAGGGACTCAGAAGAAAGAGACCCAATGTTCAACAGACCACATTCAACTGTTCCAGTCCGTGGCGCAACCGAAGGTGCCATATCACTTTTTCCCCCTGAATTTTTATGCTTAAATAGATCCCCGCTGGTCATTGGTGGCCTGGGAGCAGGCACCGTCTCCACGGGGATGGGGCAACGACGGGATGGCAGGGGGAGAGAAGCCGCAGAGAGGTGTACAAGACCACAGCTCTGCCTCCTGGTCCCAACGCTAGACAGTCACAGACTGGAGGATCCCAAAAAATTGGCCAGATTTCTAGAAATGAGAGCCGCTCCCTCTAAAGTGGGATGGATGCCGTCTCTCCCAACAAGACCAGGCCCTCCCCAGAAGCCCCGCCAACCATCAATGAAGCCCACCTCACCTTTTGGACACCACTCAGACAGCCAGCAACCCAAGGAGAACATGCGGCCAAACATGTCACTCCCGGTCTGATTGGGGAGGGGCCCAGAGAAAACAACAGAGTCCGACATTGTCTTTGCAAAGTTACACACCGACTCAACGTCAATTTTAGTGACCTCCGATTGGCGCAACCGAGTGTCATTACTGCCGACGTGAATTACAATCTTACCAAATTTACGCTTAGCCTTAGCCAGCAATTTCAAATGTCCTTCGATGTCGCCTGCTCTGGCCCCCGGAAGACAATTGACAATGGTTGCTGGTGTCGCTAACTTCACATTTCTCAAAACAGAGTCGCCAATAACCAGAGTTTGATCCTCGGCGAGTGTATCGTCGAGTGGGGAAAAACGGTTAGAGATGTGAACGGGTTGACGGTGTACACGGGGCTTCTGTTTAGGGCTACGCTTCCTCCTCACAGTCACCCAGTCAGCCTGCCTTCCCGACTGCACGGGGTCTGCCAGGGGGGAACTAACGGCGGCTAAGCTACCTTGGTCCGCACCGACTACAGGGGCCTGGCTAGCTGTAGAATTTTCCACGGTGCGGAGCCGAGCCTCCAATTCGTCCAGCCTGGCCTCCAAAGCTACGAATAAGCTGCACTTATTACATGTATCGTTACTGCTAAAAGAGGCCGAGGAATAACTAAACATTTCACACCCAGAGCAGAAAAGTACGGGAGAGACAGGAGAAGCCGCCATGCTAAAACGGCTAAGAGCTAGTAGCTACGCTAAGCTAGCGGATTCCCAAACAGGGAATCCGACACTAGACAGGCTGTGGAGCAGCACAGGTAACGCACGACAACAGTGCTAAAATAAAATAAAAATCCACTAGACAGGCTGTGGAGCAGCACAGGTAACGCACAACAGTGCTAAAAAATAAAATAAAATAAAAATAAAAATCCACTGGACAGGCTGTGGAGCAGCACAGGCAACGCACGACAACAGTGCTAAAACAAAATAAAATCCACTAGACAGGCTGTGGAGCAGCACAGGTAACGCACGACAACAGTGCTAAAATAAAATAAAAATCCACTAGACAGGCTGTGGAGCAGCACAGGTAACGCACAACAACAGTGCTAAAAAATAAAATAAAATAAAAATAAAAATCCACTGGACAGGCTGTGGAGCAGCACAGGCAACGCACGACAACAGTGCTAAAACAAAATAAAAATCCACTAGACAGGCTGTGGAGCAGCACAGGTAACGCACGACAACAGTGCTAAAACAAAATAGAAATCCACTAGACAGGCTGTGGAGCAGCACAGGTAACGCACAACAACAGTGCTAAAACAAAATAAAAATCCACTAGACAGGCTGTGGAGCAGCACAGGTAACGCACAACAACAGTGCTAAAACAAAATAAAAATCCACTAGACAGGCTGTGGAGCAGCACAGGTAACGCACAACAACAGTGCTAAAAAATAAAATAAAATAAAATAAAAATCCACTGGACAGGCTGTGGAGCAGCACAGGTAACGCACAACAACAGTGCTAAAACTAAAATAAATAAAAATCCACTGGACAGGCTGTGGAGCAGCACAGGCAACGCACGACAACAGTGCTAAAACAAAATAAAAATCCACTAGACAGGCTGTGGAGCAGCACAGGTAACGCACAACAACAGCGCTAAATAAAAATCCACTGGACAGGCTGTGGAGCAGCACAGGTAACGCACGACAACAGCGCCCAAAAAAATAAAATAAAAATCAAAATCCACTGGACAGGCTGTGGAGCAGCACAGGTAAATATGTAGGACTGCTTTTTTGCATTTACGCAATATCTCTAAAATCAGAAAGGTCTTGTCTCAGAGTGATGCTGAAAAACTAATTCATGCATTTATTTCCTCTAGGCTGGACTGTTGTAATTCATTATTATCAGGTTGTCCTAAAAGTTCCCTAAAAAGCCTTCAGTTAATTCAAAATGCTGCAGCTAGAGTACTGACGGGGACTAGAAGGAGAGAGCATATCTCACCCATATTGGCCTCTCTTCATTGGCTTCCTGTTAATTCTAGAATAGAATTTAAAATTCTTCTTCTTACTTATAAGGTTTTGAATAATCAGGTCCCATCTTATCTTAGGGACCTCGTAGTACCATATCACCCCAATAGAGCGCTTCGCTCTCAGACTGCAGGCTTACTTGTAGTTCCTAGGGTTTGTAAGAGTAGAATGGGAGGCAGAGCCTTCAGCTTTCAGGCTCCTCTCCTGTGGAGCCAGCTCCCAATTCAGATCAGGGAGACAGACACCCTCTCTACTTTTAAGATTAGGCTTAAAACTTTCCTTTTTGCTAAAGCTTATAGTTAGGGCTGGATCAGGTGACCCTGAACCATCCCTTAGTTATGCTGCTATAGACGTAGACTGCTGGGGGGTTCCCATGATGCACTGTTTCTTTCTCTTTTTGCTCTGTATGCACCACTCTGCATTTAATCATTAGTGATCGATCTCTGCTCCCCTCCACAGCATGTCTTTTTCCTGGTTCTCTCCCTCAGCCCCAACCAGTCCCAGCAGAAGACTGCCCCTCCCTGAGCCTGGTTCTGCTGGAGGTTTCTTCCTGTTAAAAGGGAGTTTTTCCTTCCCACTGTCGCCAAGTGCTTGCTCACAGGGGGTCGTTTTGACCGTTGGGGTTTTACATAATTATTGTATGGCCTTGCCTTACAATATAAAGCGCCTTGGGGCAACTGTTTGTTGTGATTTAGCTCTATATAAAAAACTGATTGATTGATTGATTGATCTAGTGCCCGCACCGACAATGGTGACGGTAAGGCCACTAGAGGGAGCCCAACCTCCTTTGCCCATCTGCTATCCAGCAGATTCCTCTCCGACCCCGTGTCCACCAGTGCTGGGGCGTGAAGGGTTAGATCCCCACTCAGGATCGTGACTGGGATTTGTGCAGATCTTCGGGGTTTCCCCGCGTGGGTGTTGTGACCCACCCTTAGCCCAGTCTCTAAGGACGAGTGCTGCTGTTTTGACCGTTTGGGGCATTCTCTCTGTGTGTGCTCGGTTGAACTGCAGAGAAAACACTCTCCACGGATCAGCCTCCTTTGTCTCTGATCTGATCACTTTTTGGCCCTGCTCGTTTCCATAGCAACGTCAGCAGGGGGAACTGTCGTCCCGTGGAGAGCCCTGGCTGTGGAGCGTGGGGAAGTCGGCTCCCTTTCGGACCCGGGAGGAAGAGGGACGGCTTGTGCCTGACCACGCCCTTCGTCTCGCTCCCGTCGGTGTTCTGTTAATCGGTTGTCTAACCATATAACCAGGTCGATGAGCCGCGGGATTTAGACGGGCTAAATCCCGCGGCTCGTCCTTCGCCACCAGGTGCTCCTTAAGGACCAGAGACAGTCCGTTTATAAAGGTGGCGCAGAGCGCAACAGCATTCCAGCCGGCTCGCGCTGCCGCGATGCGGAAGTCAACTGCATACTTCGCTGCGCTCCGACACCCCTGTCGTATCGACAGCAGTACGCTTGAAGCGGTCTCGCCTCTATGAGGGTGGTCGAACACCTGTCGGAACTCCCTCACAAACTCAGTGTAAATTGTTAGGAGCCGTGAATTCTGCTCCCAGAGCGCCATAGCCCAGGCGCGTGCCTCTCCTCGAAGCAAATTTATAACGTAAGCCACCCGGCTAGCGTCTGACGCGTACATGACGGGACGCTGTGAAAAGACAAGTGAGCACTGCATCAAGAAGTCCGCGCACATCTCCACACAGCCTCCGTACGGCTCCGGAGGGCTTATGTATGCTTCAGGGGAAGGTGGGGGGGTTCGTTGAACGACCAGTGGAATGTCTGTCTCTGGCATTCGGTCAGTAGGAGGAGGTGCTGCAGCAGCGCCCTGAGCATGCGCTTCCACCTGGGCAGCGAGAGCCTCCATCCTTCAATGACTAAGTCCAACCGAGCAGTAAAAGCGGTTAAGATGTGCTGCAGCTCACCTAACATGCCTCCTGCTGGCGCCTGTGCACCTCGCTCTTCCATTGGCTGTTCAAGCGATGGTTGACGCCCCTCTGGATCCATGACGATTGGCCGAGAAATCCTGTTGGGAAAGTGTCGTGACACGGACCGAAAACAGGGGGCGTTAATGAACGGACAATGGATAAGCCAAAAAGTAACAATTTAATGTTGTGAATCGCACAACGAAGTACAGACAATAACAATATGGTGGAATGTCAATTATACACAAGGTGACGTGTGGGCAGGCTCGAAGATAGAAGACGTCTGGCGAGAGAAGAGCCGGATCCCACACAGCTTCCACCACCAACGGATCTGAAGAACACCGGAGCCGCCAAGCCCTGCGCCCCAGGTGGCCACTGTCTTCAGCAGTCAGACCCGGTACTGCTGGCAGAGAACAGAAACAGTATTGAGGAGTGCGAGTTCGCACACTCAGTAATCCCACAGTCTGTCTTCTTTAAGGAGGGAGCACCTCCACCTCCAATCACACACTCGTGCAGCTCCTGTTTAACCACTTATCTGGTTTGGGGTGTGAGGCGAAGCCGTCGCAGTCCACACCAAACGCCAATACCGCAGATAAGAACACCGTCACAGGAAAACGGCTGCAAATGAGATCAGACTATTACACAAGGTTTTTAGATTCAGCAGAGAAGTTACCTGAATGGTAGCTGATTTCTCGGCGAGGAGGTGGAGTTGCAGTCCGGCCTTTATGGAGATGGTGATGAGTTGACTGAGTGACAGCTGGTGCTGATGAAGAGTGACAGCTGTCACTCCCAGTGGCTCCGGCGCCCTCTCGTGCTTGAAGCCCGCACTCCAAGCAGGGCGCCATCTGGTGGTGGTGGGCCAGCAGTACCTCCTCTTCAGCGGCCCACACAACATCAACATGCTTTAATTTGTTCAGATTCAGCTGCTGTGTTGATGGCTTTGGAGGCTGGAGTGCCACGGGTGTGGGCTGACTTAATTTTAGAAATGTTAGTTGCTCTAAAAAGAGCTGATATGGTGGGCTTGCCTGTTGCTTTTATGTGGGTACCGGCCCATGTGGGCGTGGTGGGCACCGAGGTGGCAGACTGCCAAACACACTCTGAGGCAGGAGTTTATCAGTGTGTTTACAACACTGGGGTTCTCGGAGTTCTGTAGCGTGGTGGCCAGAAAGATGTTGAGTCAGTGGCAGTGGCAGTGGGACTCTGAGAAGAGAGGGAGGCATCACCATCGAGTGCCGAGGGACGTTAAAGGGGGAGACACCAGTTGGGGGAAAAGCAGGTCAGAGCAAGTGATTTTTTCAAGATTAAGGCTGGGACATTGTGGCCTGGCTCCTGACCTGTGTTTGATTGGAAAAAGGACTAATGTGCTCTGCTCGTGTGGAAAAGAAGAAACCGTACAGCATGTCCTGTCACCTATAAAGTGGAGAGAAGGCGCCTTTATAAAAGAATCACTGAATTAGGCGTTGAAAAAATCTCTCTGAAGACTCTTCTTGGCCCAGAGAGATGAAGTTGTGGCCGTTGTTGTATCGTTTATTTATTGCACAAATCTCCATCTAAAGGTTTGAGTAAATCAGCGTAGTACTGACAGCTAGTGATGGCAATTTCAAAGCCTCATGAACCAATGAGCGACTGCAACACAACTGGCTGAAAATCGACACACTGCTTCGACACGTTTGATACAGTTTGAAGGGTGACATCTGCTGGATTGTTTTGAGAATGACCTTGAGCGAGTGCCCTGACAAATGTTTGCATTAATTCAAGACTGATGTGGTTTGTTCTTGAAAAATAATAAAAACTGTCATATGTATTATTGTGTCTTTTTAATGTAATAAATAGTCCCTACAGATGCACACATAATGGTTCTGAAAGTCTTTATTGTAGACTATATGTAGATTTGTGTTATCATTCCTCAAACTATATTTGGATAAAATGTGATGGGGAAAGTGAGAAAGACATGTGCTTCTGCAACTGGTGCTCATGTTACTGTAATTAGTAGAATAGAGGGGATAGGAGACGGTGATTGTGCAACTTTCAACAATTTTTAGTCAAAAAATGAATAATTTCAACGGTGCTGGACTTTAATCGGCTCCTCTTCTGCCTCACCACCTCTCCAGCTTTGAAGAAGACCTGCTCACAAGGCACTGATGTTGCTGCATCAACAAATTTTTTTTGCCATTCTCTGTAAATTGGGATAGACTGCGACTCGGGTTGCCCAGTATTTGAGTACAACTCACACTGAAGTCTGTTTTCTGTGACACTCTCAAAAAAACAAAAAACAAAACACAGTCTCACACCTCCAGCGGCTTCCCCCCTCCCACTCCCCAAACTCATGAACAGTTAACCCTGAACTCTGTGATCATCTTGTCCAAGTCCAGAAAATGCTGCAGAGGCTGTATTGTTGGTGTGAATAGTGATGCTGATGGCCCGAGTGCGCTTATTTTATGACCGCAATGCAGATGCCGTGCACAGGCAACACATGCGCGATGCATTCATAATACACCCATAATACTGCCGTGATAATCTCAATGTGTCGGCTCAGTTTCCTCACTACATGTGTTACATAACCGTGATTGTTCATCATATATTCGCCATCTCAAAGCCGTCCTGTGAGACCAACACCGAGGTGGTTTTGTCCCGCGTAATGAACGGCTCCGTGGCGCGTCCCTCCGCTTTTCTTTCCATGAAAAAAACTGTAACGGTGGAATGTACCGAAAAAGTGCTGATGTCCACGACTTCTGCCTTTTTGTGAAAGTCAGACGACATCCCGGATCAACAAAGCCTTCACGTTTGAAATGATCTGGTTGTTTCAGCGGGGTCTGAGCATGTTGATTGGCGCTGGGAGTGCGCCGCACTCTTAGCAGTTGTGGGCCGTCCTTAAAGTGGCAGTAACACTCCTTAATCTGTATAATCCCCATAAAATCATCCTGAAAGCCATATTAATTTTCCGAACGGTGTGCTCCTGGAGGTCTCTCACAGTTTCTGGAAAAAAATCGATGCAGCAAAGCTCCAAATCGTTCAGACATTTATTCGCAATAAAAAAATGACGAGAGGGTGGACCACACCTCACTCAAAGCCTGCTCACAGGCGAATGACGCAACTGACAGGCGTGAAAAAACTCACGCATGCGCACGAAGGTTCAAGCTTGTCTGATGCATTCACACGTGATTCAAATCCATATGGTTTTTGAAAAAAATAAAAAGGTCCGATACTTTTCTAACAGACCTTGTATTATTAATATATCCGTAATTCATACTGGGACATTTGTCATTTTGGGCCATTTTTGTTACGGACGACAGCGAGCGCCCATAATTTGTGTACTCAATTCATGCGCAATGAATCCTCTCCCCAGTGGGACAGGGCCCTAAGGTTTTGAAACGTGGATGGAGAATTGTTGAACAGGTGAGGACTCTCACTGTTTCCAACTTGCATCTGGCAGCCAAGAGATGTTGCAAGTGATGAGTAAGTTCAGTAGCAGTGCAGTTAACCAGTCCTGCAGCCTTTGTTGCCAGTTTATGTTGAACCATTCGGATGAGAGGGATAACCTTTGAGGCCGATACAGTTTGTTCGGTTGTGGCCATATTAAATGGTGCCAGTACTTCAAGGCAATCACATATTGTGTCATACTGACTGAATGTCAGGGAGGTATATCTGTGGTGAGGGATGTAAGGGCTGCTCCGACTGGTTCACGCTGCTCATACAACCTCTGGAGTATGAAAAATGTTGAATTCCAGCGTGTTTCCACTTCTTCTATGAGTTTGTGTTGTGGTTTTTGTAGCTGTTTTTGAATGTCACTGAGTTTCTCTTTTGCTTTGACACTGGTTACCTCCACCAAGGAGGTTATGTTTTCAGTCGCATTTGTTTGTTTGTCTGTCTGTTTGTCAGCAGGATAACTCAAAAGGTTTTGAACGGATTTTGATGATATTTGGTTGGAAATGACAAGAGGAACAAGTGATTAAATTTTAGTGGTGAACCGGATCACAATCCGGATCCAGGAATTTTTTTAAAGGATTCTTCACCATTGCGGGATAGGGGGAATTTTGACATTCTAGTTTCTAACTCCACAAAAACAAGGCAGAAAGGCTTGAAAAAAATTAGGGTGTAACATAGTCAAATGTTCTATCAAACAACAAAGTTTGGTGATGATCGGATCCGGATTCCGGATCTGGTGATCCAGAATATGCAAAAATATAGGGAAAATAGAAAATGTTTCAGTGTGAGGTGACAAATGAAGCTAGAGATGCACAACTAACACCAAATTGTAGCTGAATCTGTACTGATTCAGTAAGGTGTCATCAGATTTG
This sequence comes from Thalassophryne amazonica, assembly GCF_902500255.1. Taxonomy (NCBI): domain Eukaryota; kingdom Metazoa; phylum Chordata; class Actinopteri; order Batrachoidiformes; family Batrachoididae; genus Thalassophryne; species Thalassophryne amazonica. The sequence continues at coordinate 29,407 of NW_022986490.1, forward strand.
ATGTAGCTTCAAATGTTATGGAGCTAGATCCAGAAGAAAACCGCAATTACCGAAAAATCGTTTTTGTACAATAACTTTTGAACTAATAAAGACATAAAAGTGATTCCAAGTTCTAGTGGTATGTTTTCATGGTCAAGGATGTCAAATATAAAGGAAAGAAAAGTGTATGTATTATAGTTTTGGTTGTAACACTGAATTGTTGAATAGCTGAGACTCTGATTCATGCGTTTGTTTCTTCTAGATTGGACTATTGTAATGCTTTGTTTTCTGGTTTACCACAGTCCAGCATCAGGGGTCTTCAACTGGTTCAAAATGCTGCTGCCAGACTCCTGACACAAAGCAGAAGGTTTGATCATATTACGCCTGTTCTGGCATCACTTCACTGGCTTCCGGTCTCTTTGAGATCGGATTTTAAGGTGTTATTATTGGCCTATAAAATTGTTCACAGACTGGCGCCCTCCTATCTGGCTGGCCTGGTTGAGTCCTATGTGCCAGCAAGGGCTCTGCGTTCACAGGGTGCAGGATTACTGTGTGTCCCGAGGGTGAAGAAAAGGTCAGCGGGTTACAGAGCTTGCTATCACCGCGCCCCAGCTCTGTGGAATGATCTGCCTGTGCTAATACGACAGTCGGACTCTGTGGAGACTTTTAAAGCCAGGCTGAAGACACATCTGTTGTCCCTGTTTTATCATTAGTATTTTATATGATTGGGTGTCTTTTTTAGGGGAGGTGATGGTCTAGTGGTTAAGGTGTTGGGCTTGAGTCCAGAAGATCATGGGTTCAAATCCCAACCTGACTGGAAAATCACTAAGGGCCCTTGGGCAAGGCCTTTAATCCCCTATTGCTCCCGGTGTGTAGTGAGCGCCTTGTATGGCAGCACCCTGACATCGGGGTGAATGTGAGGCATAATTGTAAAGCGCTTTGAGCGTCTGATGCAGATGGAAAAGCGCTATATAAATGCAGTCCATTTACCATTTTAATTCGTTTTATTTATTTTACTTCTTTTACCTTTTATGGTTAATTTTTTTGTGTGTGTGTTTTAATCTTATTTCATTTTATTCTGCTTTTAAATGTTTGTGAAGCGCCTTGAGGCGATTACTCGTGATTTGGCGCTATATAAATGAATAAATTATTATTATTATTAGATCACTGTGCCAAGGAGGGAATCTCTTTAGGGTCAGTGACCCTATGGCCTTGGCAGAGGTTTGCACTCTCTGAGTGCTTCTACTTTTAAAATATGTAACAGTTCGATGAGCTTTTAATCTTATGTCTGCAAAAACTGGACAACAAGGTTGAAACTGTGCAAAGGACAGCACATTGCGCACATTTAGCAATTGAGCACATGGAATCCTATTTGAAGCATTGTCTGTGATTATACAGTGGACTTTCTGTCTCAAGCCCCATTGTTCAAGTTGCACCTCCATGGCATCCCTTAAATGCTCTGCAGCATGTGACTGGGTGAAATGTCCCACCCTCAGCAAAGCACTTGCTGGTTCAGTGTTGTTTTCTTTTATGTAGTGGCAGGTGACCCCAAGATAGACATCCATGTTGATGGATGTCCACATATCACAGTCAGACTTACTGACTCTGCCTTTTCCAGCTCAGCCACGGCCTTCTTTTTGTCCTTTTCGTATTTCTTCTCCACCACACATTTTAACATTTGGCGAGAGGGCAAGGCATGTGTTGGGTCAAACCTTTGTAGTAAAGCCCTGAAGGCTTTGCTCTCCACTATTTTGAACAGTTGTGCATCTTCCACAACATAGTCCACCAGAGCCTCATCCAGATCAGCTCGTCTGCCTTTAATGGAAACACAGTCTGACATGCTGAGCTGTTTTTATGTTTTAATCTTAGATAAAGAATAAAATACAGCTTACATGGTCTGATTCCTGCTCCAGGAGCAGCAGCCTCTGATGTCTCGGGATGTTTGGACCTCAGGTGTCATTGAAGACGTTTTGTTACTGTACATCAACTCTTGAGCACAAATCAAGTACTTGACCTTTTGGGGGCTTATTAGATCAAAGTGCTCCCAAGCTATTGATCGAGCTCTTTTTGGCACTGGCTCCTCCATGTCCCTTCCTCACCACGACTCACTCTCTCTCTCTCTCTCACACACACACACACACACACACACACACACACACACACACACACACACACACACACACACACACACACACACACACACACACACACACACACACACACACACCTTTCTCACACCTTTCACTTCAACTAAATCACAGCTCTTCAGTCACTCAGCTCAGTCTCTGATCTACCTATAATATATAGTCTGACCTATAACCTGTGTTGCTGTACTGTGTGACTGTATGGTGTGTGTGGTGTGTGTGGTGTGTATCTATGTCAGATCCTATGTGTATGTACTAAATGAACTGTAAACTAGACCTAAATATAAAATATAAATATATGGCTCCGATTCACGCGGTAATTGGTAATAACAGTGTCACTAGCGATCTCCTCCTCTCACAAACCCAAAGTTTGAGCTGCGATTCAGATCTCATTTAAATACTTGGCGGGTCATATTGAAACACCCACATAATTCAAATTTTCCTTGAAGCTCAACACGTGGTGTGACGTAACGAGGCCTCGCTCGCAGTGGTCATGTGATGGGGGGCGTGCTCGAAACGCTGCTCACTGACACTTCTGGTTCAAAAAGCTCGATGCTGTGTCGAGCAGACTGACTCGAGCTTAACATCACTACTGCCAGCAACCTGTGAGAGGCAGCAACACGCCTGGAGGTGTCGAGTCTGCCGGAAACATAAAAGAAGAAGAAGAAGAAGAAAAAAAACATGAGCAAGAGAATGCAGGAGGTGCAGAGAGTCTGAATGACTCAGGGTCTATCTTATGCAGAGGCTGCGAGGAAGGTCAGTCCAGCAAAGGTGGTGCCAGCACTGGTGCTGGTGCCGAAAGCTGGGGTACAAGCTGTCGAATGTGATGGATAAAAATGCGTTTGTGCTTTTGATGGCGGAAGTTATTAACTGTTTAGTGCAGACTACAAGCCAGACTGAAAGAATTAAAATTATTATCAAGGCAGCTGAGAAGTACTTGGATATAAGAGGTTTTCCTTGGGAAACAGTGAGGGGTACTTTACATGATGGTGTCCAGCAGTCTCAATCTCATGCATGGCTTGGTTCAGCCTGATGGTGTTCATTTTATTGCAGTGGAATGCGAGGAGTCTAATTGCAAATGGACAGGAATTTTAAAAGTATATAGAGAGTTTTAATGTCCGCCCAAATGTCATACGAGGTCTGTCAATAAAGTATAGGTCCTTTTTATTTTTTTCAAAAACTATATGGATTTCATTCATATGTTTTTACATCAGACATGCTTGAACCCTTGTGCGCATGCGTGAGTTTTTCCACGCCTGTCGGTGACGTCATTCGCCTGTGAGCACGCCTTGGGAAGGAGTGGTCCCGCCCCCTTGTCGGATTTTCATTGTCTGGAAATGGCGGAATGAAAAGGACTTTTTTCCATCAGAATTTTTTCAGAAGCTGTTAGAGACTGGCACCTGGAAACCATTTGAAAAATGTATCTGGCTTTCAGTGAAAATTTTATGGGCTTCACAGAGAATAAGGTCTGTTAGTACAGCTTTAAGGACCCCTTTAAGGACGCTCGGCGCACCGCACTCCGAGCTGCGATGACGCGGCACAAGCCACCGGACCATTTCTGAGCTGATGGCTCTGTGGATATGAGACCGTCGTGTGCTCTTTCTCTGGTTATCACAAGACCTGGACATCAGCCATTTTCCAGCAGATTTCACTTTTAACAAGAGATTTTGTCATGGAAAGCCGCACAGAGGCTTTACGCGTCACGACCGATTCGCTTTGGAAGCGAGACAAAGGAACACCTCCGTTTCGGCATGTCAGAGGACAAGTTTGGACATGTCTATCTCGGCTTTCAATGCTTACCAGTCCAGTAAGTATCAGAGAAATTGTGGAGAGCTGGACGTGTCCAAACTTGTCCTCTGACACGCCGAAACGGAGGTGTTCCTTTGTCTCACTTCCAAAGCAAATCGGTCTTTACGCGCGAAGCCTCCACGTGGCTTTCCATGACAAAATCTCTTGTTAAAAGTGAAATCTGCTGGAAAATGGCTGATGTCCAGCTCTTGTGATAACCAGAGAAAGAGCACACAATGGTCTCGTATCCATCCATTTAGAAATGGTCCGGTGGCTTGTGCCGCGTACACAGTCCTTAAAGCTGTACTAACAGACCTTATTCTCTGTGAAGCCTGTAAAATTTTCACCGAAAGCCAGATAAATTTTTCGAATAGTTTCCAGGTGCCAGTCTCTAACAGCTTCTGAAAAAATTCTGATGGAAAAAAAAGTCCTTTTCATTCCGCCATTTCCAGACAATGAAAATCCGACAAGAGGGCGGGACCACTCCTTCCCAAGGAGTGCTCACAGGCGAATGACGTCACCGACAGGCGTGGAAAAACTCACGCATGCGCACGAGGGTTCAAGCATGTCTGACGTAAAAACACATGAATGAAATCCATATAGTTTTTGAAAAAAAAAAAAAGGACCTATACTTTATTGACAGACCTCGTATGTGTTCAAGAAATGTGGTTGATACCACAGCTAGAGTTTACAATTACAGGATACGCGGCTGTGAGATTGGATAGGAAAGCGGGTAAAGGTGGGGGGGGGGGGGGGGTGTTGATCACCTTCATACAAAACGGCCTTCAGTACAGGGAAGTGGAGAAAGGAGACGACTTGGAATTTGTTACTGTGGAGGTGTGGCCAACCCGGAGGGAGTCTGACCATTATAAACTTTTACAATCCATGCAGGAGACTGGAGATGTGGCAGCTGGAGAAGATGTGGAAGGGAGTTCAAGGGAAGGTTGTCTGGTGCGGAGATTTTAATACCCACAGCACACTATGGAGAGAGAGGGATGATGGTAATGGGAGAACCTTAGAAGAGTTTATTGAAGACAAAGCCCTCATCTGTATGAATGATGGAACAGGTACGAGGGTGGATATAGTAAGGGGTACTGAATCAGCTACTGACTTCACTATAGTAACGAAAGACGTTGCTGATAAGTGTGAGTGGGGCATCCTGAGGGAGAGCACTGTTGGGAGTGACCATTATCCAATTGTAACTTGGATAGGAGTCCAGTTTGTATGTGATTCTGGGCTGAGAGGGGAAAAGTGGATTATAAACAAGGAGGACTGGGATAAATTTAGGACAGCCAGTGAAGAATTGGTGCTAAGGGTGGATACAAGTCTGGATATTGCTAATTTAGTTACAGAGATCAGCTGTGGTATACTTACTGCGGCTGCGTTGGCAATCCCAAAGGCTAGGCCTAAAATGCTGAGTAGAATTGTTCCATGGTGGACGGCGGAGTGCAAGCAGGTTATGAAAGACAGAAATAGAGCATTTAGGCTTTTGAAAAGGACACACAGCTTCCAAAACATGATTAACTATAAGAAATCCCAGGCACTGGTGCGGAAAACTGTTAAGAATGCTAAAAAGACCTATTGGAGGAAGTCCTGTATCTCGATCGGCCGAACGACCCCAATGGGGAATGATCAGGAAAATGAAGGGGGATGGAAAAGCGTATGGGTACCCAGTGCTGATGGATGGCCAGAAAGTGATCACTGACAGTAGAGAGAAGGCAGAACTTATTGCATGGACACTCGCTGAAGTTCACAGTATGGATCATTTGAACTAGGATGAAAAAAGCGGTAGAGAGAGCACTGTTAAGTCTTATCGGTTTGAGTTTGGGGATGAAGGTGGGGCAACTGATGCTCTTAATATGAATTTCTCCAGCTCTGAGCTCAGTAGAGCGCTGAGGAACTTGGGTAACACCACACCAGGATAGGATGGCATATGCTACTCTATGTTGAGGAACTTGACTGGTACAGGTAGGGATGTGGTGCTAAGCCTGTATAATAAAATTTGGGAGGCAGGAGTGATTCCAATTGAGTGGAAGACGGCTGTTATTATTCCCATCAGGAAGTCTGGTAAGGATCCTACAAAGCCGTGCAATTATAGGCCAATTGCACTGACGTCTCATATGGGGAAGACTATGGAGAAAATGATAAATGACAGACTGACATATTGGATTGAAAGCAACAGTAAACTGGAGAGTTACCAAAGTGGGTTCTGAAAAGGCAGAGGGACAATGGATCTGCTTCTTCATTTAGAGGATGACATTAGAAAGGCACAAGTTAACAGAGAATCTGTGATAGCTGTTTTCCTTGATATCGAAAAAGCATACGACATGTTGTGGAAGGAAGGTCTTCTAATTAAATTACACCAGTTGGGCATTAAGGGGCCAATGTTTCAGTGGGTGAAGGCATTTCTGTCTGATCGATCAATAATAGTGAAGGTAAATGGGACCTTGAGTAACTGCTATCAAGTAGACAACGGTACTCCACAGGGGAGTATTATCAGTCCATTATTGTTTTCTATTATGGTGAATGGAATGTTTGTTGACATTCAAAGCTGTGTGAGTGTGGCGCTGTTTGCGGATGATGGGGCGATCTGGAAAAGGGGGAGGAATGTACCTTACATTATGAATACAATGCAAGCAGCCATAAATGCAGTCCAAGAGTGGGCTCTTAAAGGGGTTTTAGGATATCGGTGGATAAAACGAAATTCTACTGTTTACTAACAAAAGAAAGCTGCCGAACCTGAAATTGCAACCTGCTGGTAAGACCTTGGAGAAGGTTGAGTCATTTAAGTGCCTGGGTCTATGGATGGATAGGACGTCATCATGGACTGTACTTGTGGAACAAATGATTGCTAAGTGTAAGAAGGTGTTAAATGTGATGAGGTGTTTGTGTGGTGTGGACTGTGGAGCCAGCAGGTCAGCCCTGAAGGCCATTTATACTGATCTTATAAGGTCGGTGTTGGACTATGGCTGCATGGTGTATGTGTGTTCTAGAACGTCACTGAAACAGCTAGATGTAGTTCAAAATCAAGCCCTTCGTCTATGCTGCGGAGCCAGGAAAACTACTCCAGTTGCAGCCATCCAGGTTGAGATGAGAGAGATGCCGTTACACCTTCGGAGAGATCAACTGGCTCTAGTGTATTTGGCAACCTTAAGGGGACATGATGCTAGCCATATGATCCAGTCAGTGTTAGCACCCTGTCGAGAGAGGGGGACTGCTGCTGTCAGAAGCTTTGGATGGTTAATCAAACGGAAAGTGGAGGATATGAACCTAACCACAGTTAAGGTCTCACCTGTAGTCTTCTCAGTGACTTCACCGTGGTTGTTTACAGATCCGACAGTTGACTTCGGGCTACTGGAGGAATGGCGTGAGAGTGTGGTGGATAACGGTAGGGTCAAGTGCTTTCTGAGTGAAAAGTACAGTGAGACTACTGTAATCTACATTGATGCTTCCAAACACACAGATGGGAGGGTTGGAGTAGCCTGTGTCATTCCTCAGTTATCTGTTGTAGTGGTAAAACGAATCACGGACGACCTTGCTGTATACACAGCAGAATTACTGGCGATATGGCTGGCACTGCGCTGGGTGACTGCTCATAACATAAAGAATGCAGTAATAGCATCAGACTCAAGTGCGGCGTTACTCAGCCTTAAAAACATACAGTCTGACACTTGACAAGACCTTGTATATGACATAGTTTCCTCTGCAAATAATCTCACAAACTCAGGAGCTCTCACAGCATTTATATGGGTCCCAGCTCATATCAGGGTCAGAGGAAATGAGCTGGCTGATAAGTTTACTAAACAAGCAGCAGGGAAGTCCACTATAGATCTTGACATCAGACCTAGTAGAGCTGAACTAAAAGTTTGATCAAAGCTAAAGGCATCAGCAAGTGGCAGCATCTATGGGATGCAGGGCGCACAGGGCGCCACCTTTATGGTATTCAGCGTACTGTTGGCAGGGGCAGGTGCACGCACAGAAACAACAGGGACATGTTCTTCTACGGTGTCCGAAGTACCAACAGCATCGACAGCTACTGTCCAGTCGGCTGCAGGGGAGACAAGTAGTCGTCAGCTTACAGAACATGCTTCAGCTAGGGTCTGGTGGGATCTGCTTCAAATACTTTCGTGAATATCTGAAGAATACAGGATTACTACACAGGATATGAGTCGACGGTTTTTTTTTTTTTTTGGTTTTGGGGATGTTAGACTCCTGACCTACACTGCAGTCCTGTTGGTGACGGTAATGCTCCATAGAAGCTGGTTGCCAACCGCCATTAAACACGAAGAAGAAGAGAAGAAGGAAAAACAAAAACGTGAGAGACGCCGCTGGCGCGTTTTGGTTGTTGTTCGGGTTCAGATCGCAGACAGACGGTGGTTTCTGTGTGGATGAAGTGTCGGTGATGTCAGTGAGCAGTTAGGACCTGTGGCTCCTGTCTGTGAGCTGTGTGGTGGGCGGCGGTAATGTTAGCCGCTAGCCGCTAGCTGTGGTCATGGACTTCCTGAACAGTCCTCCGGTGAAAACTGTCCGCTTTGGAGGCAGCGTCCCACAAACTTTAGACAAACACAAACAGGTGAGTGTCTCCGCCTTCAGCAGGGAACACAGAGCCAAGGCTCCAGTCTGACAGAAGGCACGTGGGAGACTCCAGCCTGGATCTGAGTAGACACGTTTAGGAGCCGAGACAATGTCACAGCTCGT